>NC_092796.1:26418123-26582360 GCF_918797505.1 Bemisia tabaci
GAGGAAAAGATTCCAGTCTTTTACATGAAATTCTATCATTTTCTAGGTTTTCAGTCTGTAGACACCTTGATGTCAGGTTGGTTAACAGCTGTGCCATAAGGCATCCGACCCTTTGGCACTCTGAAAAGAATAGACATTTCAAGACACCCGGCTGCACTCCGTAAAACTTAGGGAGACAAATGCATTGTATTCAACAAAGTGCATACAATCAAACAGGTTAATCACACTTACACAATACAATATAACTACAGAATTTTATCTAAATATTAAATGCATATGAAATGCAGTAATGAGCATGGTGTCTGGCCACCATTGTCCCCTACAGTCGCAATAGGTTGACAAACAAAATCTCAGCTTTAAAATGTTTACACGTATCCTACCACTAGTTTTCTCATTAGAGAATAAAGCATCTTTGACTACAGCTGGAGGTTATTAATGACAGACGGAACACCGAGATAAACGGATAAGATACGATTAAAAAGCTGAGAGGAATAATTTAGCACTACAATCTGACTGAGCAAAATCACTAAAAATATGATTGCGTTAAGGCAACACCAACATTTATCATAGAGCTTAGGGTCCATTAAAAATCACGAAACCTTATGATGTGACTCCAATCATAAAAATTCAGTCTATGTTTCAATTATTTTACAAATTATTATTCTTGTTATATTTAAGAATTATACATATATTTGTTGTTTCATCAATCAAAGACAAGATAAAATAGACAGACGGAAGATGCCAACCTTGGATGGTTGGTAAATTCATCACATCTTGTCGATTAAAAACCACAATTAAAAGTGTTTGGTTGATAGGATTTAGTTACTGTAAACAACTTAGTGATACAGTGGAAATTAGAAGTAAGGGCATTCTTTTTACTACTCAAAATCTACAGCACACTTACACAAAATACTGAGGAAGTGATTCAATCATGTCCATAGTTTCCTCTGTTTAAAAATAAAAAAGACAGAGGAATATACGATTTCTTTACAACTCAAAACTAATTACCCGAATGATCTAGGAAAAAAGGAGAGGGGGTACATGGGAAAGAGAAACTGAACCTACGTTCCTACTTACAAAAGGTAAAAAGAGCTGGAAATTCAAGCAAATAAATATGACTAGAAAACGTTAAGCTATCGGTTCAAAAGAGAGGGAAGAGGGGGAAAAATTAGCACAATAAAACAGGCTGTGAAAAATATGCCTAAATTTGTGCTAGGAAAAAAGAAGACAACATAAGACGGGGAGGAAATTTTTCATCAATAACTTTCTTGGCTCAACGAAGATCCTTAAGATACTGACTTACAACATGATCACATAATTCTCTTCTGAGAGTCCCTTTGTCAGGGAAGTAAAACAAATTGAAATATAACAATTTAGAATAGGAATAAGTGTCATGAGAAATTAAAATACCTCTTATTGGCAACTACATACAAAACAACTTTCCACATTCTGAAATAGACGTGCCAACCATTAGAGGGACAGCCGCAAATTCTTTGAAGAAAGAGATTTACGGTCTCATTGCAAGGCTCCCAAATCATCACTTGATTTTTATTTTTTTTAACCACAGAGGGGAAGTGATGATTGGTGGGCAAGGCAACTTTCATTAGTAGGAAACAACTTCAAGAAGGAGGCAAAAGCATCTTACCTCCCACTTGATTCTGTCGCTTATAGAGAAATACTACAGACTGTAAACAACAGTATGGAATAGCCGATACGTTACCCCGAGGAGTTTTGGTCCTGGAATATGAGGCTCTGAGGCACTTTAACCAGTGTGCCACCCGCAGGGTTTGCCACGATCTTAACCATACCGTTGTTGGTTGGAGCCTGAGATTTGCCCTGTAACTGGTTTAACATCTGGAAAAAAAGAGGAAAATTTAAATTATTTTGTGAAGGTGGTTTAATTATCCTCCTTTGTATGAAATCACAAGGGTTTAAAATAATGCATGAGCAGTCCACAACCTGTCCCACTTCGCAACCCAAGCTCCACCTTCCATCGCTATGACACTTACGTGGAGTGACCTCTTCCCATCCTCTCCCATCATGCGCTTAGCAGAACTCCTCTACCTCACACGGAGCCCCTGTACTCCCATTTGCTTGCCCCCGTTTGCGCATGGCTTAAGAGCAACACCACACATCTCTATTGCGGTGTTTCAAAATCTCTGCGCCTAGTTCATTTTTTCGAAGAGGAACAAGTGAACTTTGTAGCTTGAAATCTACATAGAATACTCTATTATAACGTAGAAAAAAAAATCAAGAAGGTTTTCAAGAAATTACTTTGACTTGTCTCTCCAGGAAAAAATGAAGTATGACTGGAAGTCTAAAACGTCGCAAACACTTAAGACATGGATATGATCATTTGCTTGCATAAAGAAAATGCAAAAGGTAGAAGCAAGCGGTGGAATACAAATTTAATGTCACAGAAAACAAATGCAAATGTGCTACACAAAGTTGGGTCATGTAGGCATATGGCAAGTCCACACTTTCTTAAAGCCTTTCTCTCATTGACTGATAGACCAAAGTGCACTTCTGCAACTGAATCTGAAGAACGCTGCCTTGCCACCGCCTTCTGTAATTATGCAACGATTCACTCAGGTCAATCCAGTGATCTCTGCGACTTCGCAACAGTAAGATCTTATTATGCTGTTGCTTGCTACCTTGCTCTCTCTCTCTCTCATACTCCCTATTTACTACTCATTTACTTCCTTAACTGCTTTTCCCTCATTCCATTATAATTTTTTTTTTACTAACTTTATATTATTATTTTTTTTCCTTCAGTTAGATGTTCCACGGCCTTTCTAATTTTAATGTGTTTCATTGTTTTCAGTTCATACATTCATTTATTTTTTGTTTTCAACATTTATTTGACTTATTTTTTTGTAGGATTTATACAACACCTACTTAGTTTATTGATTCATCTGCTAAAAACCAATTTGTATTGCATCAGATATTGATAAACAAACATTTCTGAAATTTACAATAAACTCCCTTCAAGTTTCATCCAGAGATGAATCAATTTTTTGACAGAGCTCTCAAGGAATTATTCACTAAAACAGTTTTTACTACCTGTCTTTTCAACATGTTCTTGGTCCATCATAAATATATCAGATTGTCAGAAGTGAAACGCTACCAATAAAATAAAAGCTATGAATTCCTTACCCTTAGAGAAATCTGCTGAAAAGTTACTGGGCTAGCAGTTAAATATGTTATTTGTTGAGAACCAATACTATCAGTGCCATTTGAACTTTGCTCCATGGATACACTCGGTACACTAGTTGCTGTAATCACAGGCAGGAGGAAAGCATAAATACATCTTGTTTTCACTTAATGCCATAAGGGTCAGGTTGTAGTTCTGCCTAAATTGAATGATAAATCTCATGGAAGATTCGAAATTCAGGAACTTGAGAGCCATTTGAGAAGACAAAAATTGAAAGTGGGCACTACTGCTTGAAAAAAATGAAGAAATGTATTCATATTTCCACATGCAAAATAATCATGGTCACAACAACTCATCTTCCTGCGCCATTTGATTGAGGGAATCAAGAAATTATCTTTGTGTCTTATTTTCCTCCTTCTTCTCTTAAGGCTCACTCACTTAAAAATTTAAAAAAAAAAAAAAAAAAAAAAAAACATCATGAGTCCAACTTTTAGACTTAATGAGTTTAAAGAACAGTTTGATAGTGTAATGCTCCTCTTTGTTATTCAGCTATCGCAAAGAATTCCAAAAATTGGAGGCAAAATTTGACAATGTCCACTTCAATTGGGCGAAACGGAATAGAGGAGCACTATCCAGCATCATATACACACTACTTAGCAGTACAGACGATATATTAATAATCTATCCACGAAATTGCACTACTGTAACCCTATCGCTAGAGATTAAGACCTTCAAAAGTCTTAATTGAGGACCCATTGTACTGCCTTACAACCTTGAAAGGTTGATTTCCTTGACACCTATTTGTGGAAATTGTTCTAAAAAATTTTAAGAGTCATCCTAAAATTTCCTTGCTCCTAACCAAGTGCATGCAGAGAGATTAGAATACCATGGTTGACTTACAATGCTCTTGATCACGTCAGCATAATTGAATCAGTGAGATCGAAAACACACCAACTCGGTAACTCGACAATGCGCAACTTTCATTAAAGACGGTCAATTTTTATAAAGGTTATTGAAGTATAAAGGGTATAAGAAAGGTATTGGTTACTCTGTTCCAACTTGGACCTTTAAGATGTCCGTAAGTACTTGTTCTTCGGCACCGAAAATCTTTTTCTCAGACTAATTTCTTCATCTACTGTGCAGTTTTGTGTGTGTCTTGACTATTTTCATTTTTCCGAGTTAGTGTATTTTCGTTCTCACTGATTCAATTCTCTGCAACCCTTCTCTAAAGAAAAATCTTCTCTACTGAATGATTTTCCTATTAAAAACGACCAAAGCTCAGAAGGAAAAAAGACATAAAGCTAATGTACATCTTACACTTTAGTTGGAGAATTTAAAATAATTAGTCATAGGGAGAAGAAAATTTAGAGAAAGAGCAACTGCACGTAGTTGATTTAACACAAAATGTTCAAAAAGATGGAGGAGAAAAAACGGTGAAAAAAATACTAAAAATGTAAAAAAAACAAAAAAAAAAACATGCATCATAAGAGGGCGATGAAAATTTGATACCTACAGGTCAAATTCGATGTGACGGTAGGTTCTGGTTTAACAGTCTTCATATCTTTAATTAAACTAGTAGAAAAAACAGTCTTCTGCTCTCCTGCAGCTTCCACACGGCCGTTAGCAATGGCAAACCTCAAGACGGGTACGTTTGCATCATTTTTCTTCTGTTTCAAACTCGAGTTTTTGGACAAAAAATCATTTATCATCTGAGAAGTATTCATTTCAGATGAGCTGTTTGTCCGCACTTTCTTTTTCGTTTTCTTCAGATTAGCTTTAGATGCGTTTTCAGACAGTCTCTTATTACCTGCAGATGGAAAGAAAAAACAACATTACTCAACACTGAACAGTGTTCGAAACTCATTTGCGCCAACGCACCTAAAAAATGAGGGCTCTGCGCTAACGTGGCCCCTAAAATTTGACCCCCCCCCCCAAAAAAAAATCTTAATTTTTCTGTACGGTGATTTTTCAAAAGTTACAAGTTACAGCTAATAGTTCTGTAACTAAAAAATCTTGAGTCTAACTTTTCACTAAATGCGAAGTGATATCCAAGCAAAAAATCAAATCTGGCTCCTAAAAAATCTTCAATGACTCCTAAAAATTGAGCTGAATGGGCCGTATGGCTCCTGAAACTCAAATGTGAGTTTCAAACACTGACACTGAATTCATTCACTAAAATAGGAAAAAATGGATATCAGAAAGTGAACGTAATCAGTGGCGTTTTTGTCAGTGGTCCTGATTTCTTTGCCCAATTTAAACTCTCCTCCGACAGGATTCTCGAGAGTAAAGCAGCACTTCACCAAAAAATCTAGAAATGGCATAAGATGTGAAAGATATTTGTTAAAACTGGAAAGTTTCACAATTTTGAACATATCAGAAGGGTATTTTAAATCAGTGTTGCTTGGCCATGTAAAATTCTAATCAATGCTTAATTTGAGAATGATGTTTCTCAACAAAAAATTACAAAATATTTTGAAAGTTTCATACACATATTACCAAAATGCTGAAAGTATGATACAGAAGACTGCCATGAACTTTAACCATGAAAATGGTGTAAAGACTCCTTTTTTGGGTTATAATAATCCAAAAACAGATCTTTACGCCACTTTCACAGTTGCAGCTAACTTTGAAAAGTATTTTAGTCCATAAAAACCTTAAAAACTGTTAGATGGACAATAGCACTTTTTTTATGCTCAAGCAGATTTAATGGACCATTGGACAAGGTAAGAAATAACGAAGTGCTCAGCATAATTTCTCATCAAAATATCATGCAATACTCGTTAAACATATCAAAACCTTTCTGAATGAACTCATAAACAAGAAATGCACATTCCAAGCTTACATCATAAACAGAAAATTCAAACTTTCCACTTACGAAAAACCCATCAGTCAAATGGAGATGTTGCATGTGTGAGGAATTTGCGATTTGACTGTTGATTCTTATGTAATAGTTCGAAAGAAACACGATGGTGCCACTGGTTTTCTCTGAAATCAACTACCAAGCTCAAAAAAAGCTCTCAAGTTGAGGCCAAAATGTAGGGGATATCCCACCCTACCCTGAGAGTCCACCTCTACATCAAGACAAACTCTCCATGCAAAGATAGGGAGCAAATACATTAGCAGTGTTGCAGTGTTTTCAGTTTTAGAGTCCCCGAATAAAGTGGCAGCCCAAGCCCTGTCAATGTATTTGCTCCCTATCTTAGCATGGAGAGTTTGTCTTGATGTAGAGGTGGACTCTCAGGGTAGGGTGGGATATCCCCTCCATTTTGGCCTCAACTTGAGAGCTTTTTTTGAGCTTGGGAGTTGATTTCAGAGAAAACCAGTGGCACCATCGTGTTTCTTGCAAACTTTTACATAAGAATCAACAGTCAAATTGCAAATTCCTCACACATGCAACATCTCCATTAGGCACTAAAATCAACCTATACGTTCGGCGAATAACTAGGGCTTAGTTTCACACTGATTTTTTTCCTCTCCTGATACAAGGTATCTTTACTCTTGTCAAAAAGAAGTTACTTCATCAGAAAGTTCTTCCATCGTAAAATATACCAAAATTACTTTGAGCTTAGTTTGACTCGTCTGGTCTCAGATTATTCTGTGAGCAGAGAGAGTGAATTAAAGAAGATAAAAACCATGATATTGTCTGCGACTTCTAACTGGTAGAAAAACATCTTTAAAATTTGAGTGATTGAGTTCCTTGAGGAAATAACAATAAAAACTGATGCTTGGAGAAGAAGAAGAAGAAAAACAATAGAGTGAAAATTAGAATGGCTACAGAAAACTTGGATTCTTACCCAGAATATTAGGAACATGGAATTGTTTATTCTTTAAATTCTTCACAGCCACTTTTGGGGAATTTTGAGATAGGACCGACTTGAAATTAGAAACCTTAATGAGACTAGCAGAACTAGAAGTTTGAGATGTAGACTTCTGAGGGACTACAGCTGGGCGGGGAGCACTTTTTTTGTTCGGTATTCCTCGACTCACGAGCGAGGCCTTGGAGCTCATGTTGTTTAACATGTAACTAATAGTGGATGATGGAGAATCAGTCTGACAATTAGTTGCCGAGGTCTTCATTAAAATGCTCTGAAGCCCAAATCGAGCCAGGTGAATCCTCCTACTGGAGTACAGGAGTCCACCACATTTTTGGTAGTTGTAATTACACATCTGCAAAAGAAATAAGATAAAATAAATGAAGAACTCTTACAATAATTAGCTGAGGATGAAAAAAAAAAAAAAAAAAAAAAAAAAACCACACACATACATACACAAAATAAATATTATGAAGGCTGGATATAGTTACTAAACTGGCCAAAATGTTTCAGAGTGCTAACAATTCCATTTTGAGCTGGATAATTGAGGCACTGGATGCGAAAAGGGCACTTCTCGATTGCGGTGTCTCAGAATCTCTGTTTCTAATTAATCCCATGGAGACGAATTTAAAGGGTGATTTTTCTGGAATTCTTTCCATTGAAAATTGTAGAATCATAAGGAATATTCGGTAAAATTTTTAGTGAAATGGTTGCATTCACATTCTTTACAATGAATGAAACATTAGAGGGGACCCAGAAACACTGCAACCGAGAAGTGCCCTTTTCGCATCCAGTGCAATTTAAAAATTAAATTAAGAAGGAACAGAAGCTAGTAACCTGCATGCAGTGTTATCTGATTTAATCTGTGCCTGACATGGATTTTTGGCTTTCATTCCTCCATGAATTTCTTTTTCCATGTTTCTGGTTGAAAGGGGGATTTTTGGGACCTCAAAACATTCCAGATTTGTTACAATACTGCATTTTTGCCTTAGAGATAAGCCATTTCTTCATATTGTTTTTATCTCATCACATGTTTCAGGCTACTGTTATGTTTCTGTTAGTTAGAAATTATAGTTATGGCTGATCATTAACAATACATTGAATTGAGTAGTAGTTTTCAACTAGACTTTACTGTGCTGCTGGTTATGTCTTCATAGAAATTTTATTGGAGAGGTTTCTTCCAAATGGACTCACAGGCATTTTACTAATAATTCTCTACTTCTAGACTTTAAAAGAGGATAGAAAAGTAAAGCACCTCACTAGCCCCATTAAAAAGAAAAAAAATTGAGGATACTTAATGAATACTCACAGCCATAGGTTTAACCTGATTTGTATTGACAGGTTTAATATCTTTGGGTATCAATCGGGATAAAGACGTAAACGGATTAATCACTTTCTTTGATCGCAATGAACCAGAGGGATAATTTTTCGTATAGTAACGAATGCTTTTCATGCCTCTCCGCGTTCGATGCATGAGTGAGTAGCAAACCATGAACGGATGAATCCGCAATGGTGATGCTATATCTGAGTTTCCGGAGAAACGATGAGGCCAATAACAGCGAGGAAGGTCTTCAAAAGCTTTCAGAAAGGATGCTTTGAAGAATGGCGCAGGGGTCCGCTCAAGTGGGAAATTATTGGTTGTACAAACTGTCCCAACAGAAGCAGGCTTCTTCGCTTTCTCCTCAGAATCTTCTTTTCTGGCAGAGGCCTGAAAGGATAAAAGAAAGATTTCATAAATTAAACTGTTTGAGCCACCAACAGAAAATAATTGAGTTTTGTACATTGTCCTTGGCAATTTTTTTACAGCATTAGCACTGCAAACATTGTAAAATCAGAATATTACACTGTGTTAGAACCGCATACAGCTACACCGCTTGGTAATTTGGCTGAAAATTCTGGTTTTCAAACATCCATCTGCAGGTGCTCATAAAAAAACTATCATTATTTGGCCTACAGATCCGCAACAAGCCAATTACACCATACTTATACCAATTACAATTGTTCACTCCCCGTTTTTATGCATTATTTTATGAGCAAACAAAAAAAAAAAAAAAAATTATCACCAAATATCCGCTGATACCAAAACCTAACTTTTATGATAAATCTTTCTGGTACGCAAAGATTTCAACACAATTAATTTCAACTGATATTCAATAAATAGATAAACTTACAGGACTAGGTATTACAGGAGCCGAACTAAGTGCTGGAGGGGAAGATACAATAGGTGTGAACTTCTTCGCAGCTTCTAAAACCGACTTCTGGGTGACCTCCACTTTTGGAGTGGGAAATGGAGCTATGAGAGGCGTAGTCGAATCTGGCGTTGCTTTCACTACTTTGATTTCCTTCTTCTTCTTAACAGTCTCTTTCTCTGAGACATGCTCCGGTAAAAAGACCTCAAGCTTTCTGCTTCTTCCTTTGACTTCCTGTTTCATTGCTAAAGTGTGAAGCTTGCATGATAATAGCTGCGCACATTGTACACCGTCTGTTTCTACACCACAATGCTTGTCTAAGTCTATTTCCACCTTTGGACTAGGGCTGGTCACACTGCTGACGACATTATTTGTTGTTGGGCTAATGATGTTAGGGATGACGGTGGTGCTATTGACACCATTGCTGCTCCGATTTCGCAATGGCTTTGATTTAGACTGGGTTTTGATGTGTGAACTAGTTGGAGGGATGACAGGAGGCGCAACATGGACTTGCGGTGTCAGTTGAGGTGGTGACAGAGGGGTTTCATTCTCAGTACTCCCGTCTTTGCCGTCAATCTTGACGAGTGAAATGACTGGCTCTAATTTGGGTTTTTCTACTTCGAGTATCACAGTGTTCTGAAAAAGGAAAAATTAGATTAGAATCAGAATCAGAGAAAAACATTTTGAAGTATTCATTTAACATTAAAACCGAACATATCAAATTGCTGACAAAGCTTGAGGTCCATTAGAATGCTTACATGCAGGGGCTCCTCGGAAAGTGGATACATTAGGTCTTCAAATTGGCTGACTAAGTTAGCACCCTCTACTGACACTGCACCTGTTAGTTCTTGTTACAAATATAATTGATAAGTTTTGAACTGAGGCAGAACAAAAATTGAATTGCAAATTCAAGTTGGCTCTCGAGTTAGAGGCAACGGCTACTAGAAGTAAAAGTTCCCTGTCAGAATTGCTTCTTAGGCTGCAATAAGGTTTTTGAATATTTCATCCAAGTAGTTCATAATCAGATTTGTTTTAAGGTATACTGATACTCTTTAAAAAGAGCCTGATATGAACAAACGATAAAAGAATCCAAAATGTCAATCACTTTGAAGTGAGGTTAGATACGACATAGTTCAGAGGAAAAAGTATTCTTCAGTTTCTTTTGTAATTGCAAATAAAATTGTTGTTGGTGATATTCACTTTTAGGGAGGCTTTTTAAAGTTAGTTACCTGATGTTCGGTATCCTATTTTTGGCAATAGATTTGTGAGTGCTCAGCCCATGATTATATTCATGATTGCTTCAGTCGCTAGATAGTAAACTTAAAGAATCGCTTATGGGTACAGAAAAGTAAAAAAAAGGAAAATTACCTTTTGACTTTGAGGTGAGTTCGCCACAGGTATGGGGAGCTTGTTTTGAGAGGTACTCGGTTTAGACTGCGGCGAAGGAGGGAACAAGGCTTTGGAGGAGGAAGGGACAACTGGATCAATAACCAATTTTTTCGATTTAGTTTTAGATTTTGAAACAGGAGTTTTTAAGCTAGTAGATTTTCCCGACGGAGTCTGCTTCCCTGGTTTTACAGTAGTGGCAGGCTTAATGGAAAAAGTAGAGAGCGTTTCTTGAAGTTGCTTCAATTCTGCCGTGGATGTGCGCTTATCTTCCACTGCTTTAACCACTAATTTATGCGCCTCTTCATGACATGTTTCTGAAAAATAATTATCAATGATAAAAAATAGGTAAAAATATATCTTTTTCTTTTTAAATTGAACACTTTTTCACACTTCCATAACTGACCCATAAACCTGAGAGATGGATACATGAGATGGTCTGATCAAGTGTATTACATCTAAATCATGAATAGCTCTTCAGTGATTTTCATACTTTAAGTGTTCAAAAATTTTTTTACACTGTTATGATCGTATTTTTCAAATTCTCTGATTTATTCTTAAAAAATTGCTCCAAGACTCCATTTACTCACTGTGACCTAAAAAAAAGCTGTCCGATCATCGAAATCTTAGTCAGCTTCTAAAATTTTTGTTTTTTTGTTTCTTATTTGATTGTGTCAAAGTTTAAGTAAAACGGAGAGGAAGCAAATTTCCTGAAGAAATTATTGAGGGGCAAAAAGTCCATATACAAAGTGATAACTGTTTCAGAAGCTCTAATTAATAGAAAGCAAGTCATGGTTACATGACTGCTTGAAGTAATATGTTGAATTGGCAAGAATAATGTTTCTGAACGCTTAGAAAAGAATTTTTGTTCACACAACTTTCCGTACAAAAATTCTTTAAAAATCTTATTTAATACTTGCATCTAGTGACAGCAAGTAACATGGCCTTAACGAATTATCCAAGTCTGGAGTGAACTTCTGAAGGGCTTGAGGAGTATAATAGACAAGATACTAATGAAGGAATTTCCTTCAATTGAGTAATTTCTGATAGTGCTGTAGGTTTTATTTACTTACTTCTTTCTTCTTTTCTTGTCTGCCATTTGAGTTTTGTTTTACTGTTACTGCTAATATTAGATCATGAGATGGTAGAAACTGAGAAAAAGTGCTTGTAAGAATTTGAATACCTACAAGCATAATCACAAATTTGATAAGCAAATATGATGCGAAAAAATCTAGCTGTTTATTGAAGAGGACATTAACTTAATAATGCAGATAAAATTCTCACCATAATGATATTCTATTGCTTCAGCTTTGACTATTTTTGAGCATATTCTACATTGAACAACGACTAACTCTTCCAACTCGGGACAACAACCGTAGATAGCAACATCTGAAAAATAAAAACAATGGTTCAGGATACTATGCACACTTGTGTTATTCTTTATGGGAATAATGAAGGAAAATAAAAATTCATTCTTCATAGGACTTACTGAGAGCCTTTATGCACCCCTAAAGGATATCAAAATTTTGTAATACAGGAAAATTTCAAAAACTTGTTTTTCTTATCTTTTTCAGGCTATGTTGGAGTGTGAATACAATTACCTCTCCCTGTATGAACTTTTATACTTAGCATTTTCATGAGGAGCCTGTGTAGTAAAGTTTTCAAACATAGACATTTGATAGAGGTCAATTTTAATTAGATAGCTACTTAATTGAAACTCATCCAAGTTTTATTGTTGAAAATTCCGCTACATGAAAGTGCATTACAGCGTCTTCATTAAAAGTCTTTTTGAATACACCAGGTATAATTTTAGTGTAAGTAATCCACTTCATCTTATCACTACAAATAGAAATCCTTATAACGGTTTCATTTCAAAGTTCACCTTCTGTCCATGATAAGATCAGTAGATTAGGTACATGAAAGCTATTTCATGTTTTCAGTTTTTTCTTTGAACAACCTTACTAAGTAAAATTAAAAAATGTATGAAGAAATTTTAAGATGTTCTTACCGGCTTTATCTAGCTTCCCGCATCTAGTCTCTATCAGTCTTCTGTTGTCAGATTTCTCTTCATCTGGAAAATCTGAATCGATAAAATAATTTCATTCAGTCACAAATTCAAATTAAATTATCACAATTTTATTGATATCATTATTAACACCTAATGATTAAATTTATTAATTCAACAGATATCACAGTGGCATTCATGTTAGAGAGGAGATACATCATATTAAACAGAAACCCATGATTGAGAAGGAGAATGTTCAGGACTCTGATTCTTGCAGAGGTTTTGAGGAGAATATAAAATCCTGGACGTATCATACAAATTTTTCAAAATTTGCAATGATGAATTCTCCTCAATTAATGAGTATAGTATGATGGGTAGTCTGCAATCTTGCAAACTGAGGTAAAGTTCTCTCAGTTCAGCTTTGGATGATTGAGGTAAATTAGGTAGATGATCTCTTTTCATGAGTGGAAGCAGATTTACAAGGAGCAAGATAAGGAATAGAGATGGTAGTTTAAGAGGGGCGACAAACTCTAATTGACCGATTTCGGAGTTAAAGGTGGAACATTCTGACGCTGCGCTAGAAAAGAATGAAAAAAAAAAAAATACTCAGAACAGACCCTTACTGACTGGTGGACCATTTCCTTTTATTTCCGAGACTGGGAGTCTCGATTTGCAACATTACGGACTTCTCATATCCTTTATCTTTAAAATTAATAGCACTATGTCTAAGGTAGATCCCCTTCTAGACACTCTAGAATTTCATTGTAACTTTCCAGTGGAGAAAATTGATGTATTTGGAATGAGAGGCCGAACTAAAACCAAGTCTGAAGGATGAGGAACAGATGTACGACCTACATTTTTACTCCTGTTCCCATCAATTGCTTACTTGGTTCAGACTAGAATACAGTGCAAAATAGATGCAATAGTTAATTTAAATTCTAAGAATGAAAAATCAAAGTGAAATACCTTCCAAAAGATTGTCCAACTTTGTCCTCAGATTGGACCACGGCTGCCCTTGAAGCTCCTCCATTAATTTGGGAAAGCGATCCTCAAAATCCATTGCGATAACAGAGAATGATGGATATCAGAAAAAAATCTAGCAGCCAACCATTGTTCAATTAAGTAGACTGGAATATGAGGAGTACAAGTTTTACCAGCTAAGAAAATCTCGGTATCTGAAGGTACTTCAGGTGCCCTGCAAAAGGAAGAGGGAGGTTAGGTTAGGGTGGATAGCAAACCCTTTCGGGTGGAGTGGAAATTTTTGTTATTCCAGTATCAAAAAGAATTTCCATCCATGGCCATAACAGGAAATCATGTTAAGTTATTTTAAATCATACATGAAACTTACCAAGAGATGGTGTGGATGAATTGTAGCTCGATATTTCGATGTAACAATCGTCCACGAAAGTCCTCGAAACGAAATGGAGAATGAGGATGAGTGACAATGACCCTCAATGTCTGCCCTATCTTGATGGAAATTACTAGGAAATACTGATAAATTTATCGCGAATGCAATAATACTGTCGCCGTCAATGCCTCACGATATTTACGCCCAATACACTTCAAAAAACCTTCTGTAAGCAGGCAATAATTTTTCTCCTCCGAGGTTGAGGTGAAAAGTGAAAAGGAGGTACCTTATCTAATTACCTTTTTTACTGTGTTTCCTCTTCAGAAACAGTCAAGAAAAATGTTGAAGGTTGAAGGTAACCGGAACAATAAGCCCTCTCCCTTCTGGTTTGGGCGGTGGGTTGAATGACTGTCCGAAAGATACTCAAGTACTTGGCAAAATGCAATCAAAAGTAATTACGAAAATGGTAAAATTGGAGCCTGCAGCATAGGAGTCGTCGAAGTATCGGAGTGTAAGGTATGTTGCCTACCTCCTGATTGAAGGGACACCTCCTGTTGAAAGTGATCGAGATGAAATTTAAATTAGTTGCAATTTTTTCTTAGTATTGCCATCTTTCAAATACATAGAATTCATCTCGTCGACAAATCGGCATTTATTGACCGAATGATTTAAAAATATTGCAATGTCATGGTAAAGATTCAATTGTATATTGCACTAAATCGCAGTATTTTTCTCCTTATTTTCATTGCATCGAACCTATATCTCGGAGCCTACGATCGAACCCGGAAGCCTTATCCATCATTCTGTCAGTGATCTCGCCAATAGGTGCCTAATCACATTTCGTCCATGGAGATTAGCTTCCTGCTGATTTCTATTTCGGATGAGAAGCACAGTCAGTCGAATCAAACCTCTGAGGAAATAGATACCTGTCTAGAGGCTCTGATTGAAAAACGTCCAAGCGCAAATTAAATTGAAAATAATTGTCGGCTTTTACGAAAGGTCAACGGCATACGGCGTGACCGCTAATAATAGTGGCACGGATTTAGAATGGGATTGAGAAGGAGAGGGTGGCAAACCAAAGGGCGCATACTCGAACCTCCCTTTTTGGAGGTGGGGGGTTCCTTCACAGTGTTCGGTGGTAGGTAGCGCACGGACCGAACTTCAGGAGGGAGGGGGGAATTTGAAAAAAAAGAGCCTTTGAGTTCTGGATGGGGGTTTTCCCAACCAGAGAGGTTCTCCACGAGAAAAATTTAGAGAACCCACGAGACGCAAGTTTCGGTTGTCTTCACGGTAAAATATAACATTTAAAAAAAAAAAAAAAAAAAAAATCAGAACCTTGGGGACGTCGAGCGCTTCTCTCTCTCTCGGCCCATAAACGCGCCACCACTGACTGGTTTTCCGTCTTATTTGCTGAGTTGCCCTACTAACTGCCCTCCCCCCCCCCCCCCAAAAAAAAAATAAATAAATAAATAATAAGAAACTCTAGTTCTGCCAATGTTTAAGTAAAAGTGCCTATTTCTAACTTTTGCTCATTAGTATTTGAACCAGTAAGGGTATGCTCATTGCTCATCTAAAACAGGCTTTACTTAATAGTTAGAGCAGAGCCCATTGGATTGTTGTGGTTGTGCAGGGGACTGGGGAAGCGCATTGCATTGGCAAGGAGCAAATTTTTTTATCAAAATAGGAAAATGGATTCATTCCTATTTCTCATAAAATGTGTGGATGAATCACTCAAGCGATGCCCCCTACCCAAGTAGAACGACTAAGTTAGCGCGCACTTGGTAAAAAAAAAAAATAAAATAAAATAAAATAAAAATAAAAATATTAGAATCTTGGTGTTGCATACCTATGTTGCCTACCTTCTAATTGAAGGGACACCTCCTGTTGAAAGTGATTACAATGAAATTGAAATAAGTTGCTATTTTTCTTTGCATTGCCAATTTCCGATCTTTCTGGTACACATTTGGAACTCATCTCATTAACGGATTAAAATTGGCTCTCATCAACCAAATTATGTATTGCACTTTCATGGTAATAAAAAAAAAAAAATGCATCACCTATCAATTGCACTACATTGCAATTTTCTTTTGATAAACTTTTTGCGCGGTGCTACTTGGGTACCTACCCTCTATTCCTTGCAATTTGATACCTAGCTCTGACCCTTACTTATAATTATACCTTCATATTGACAAATCTCCATTGTGACGTTTCAAAATTTCTGCTCACATTTTTTTTGTTCAAAGGGTGATAAAAAACGATAAAAGTGAACAATAAAAAGTGGGTTGGGAGTGATTTTGAGCTTGACTGGTGATTTGATTCTTCCAGCAAAAAAAAGTAAAAATCCAGACACTAAGAAAATTTTCTCTATTTTAACTCATCGTAATTTACATTCCTTAGGTTGAATTCAGTGTTAATTGTGACCATCTAAACTTCTCTTAATGGATATTTACCTGTTACAACATTGAACTGATGGAGAGTTTGATTTTGTCATAAAATCTAATTTACCTGTCATCAACTGACATTCTTCCACCTTGAGTTTCTTTGGCCTTAAAATCTAGAAAGAGGGATTTAAAGGAAAAAATTAAATGCCTCTGCCTATTCATTGCAAACAAATAGGTATCAGGTGTTTGTGAAACTTAATCTCAATAATTATAATGTTAACCATCTATTTTGCAAGATTCCTTGAAGGGTGGCTACTGAGCAGGTAAACACCAACAAAAATGAGAACCTAAATGCACTGCACTGCTGAAAATGAACATGGGCTTTGGGCTAAGTGGGTATAGTTCTATAATTATTCAACTTCTTGTGGAAAGATCCTTAAATTTATAATACTTCATTCTCTTTTCAGAGTGATTATTTTTCGGCTGAAGAAAAGCATATGAAGATTCATTTTATTATCATAGTATTGGTACGTTATACGAAGGTTCTCATTGGATTTAGTTACGCAAAAAGGCAGAAAAAAATAAAGAAACATGCATAATAAGAACAATAAAGTTTATTTGTATAAGAACAATGAAGTTTGTAGTTAAAATAAGTAAAAACTTTTTTTTTCTCGACTAAGTACATTCACTAAATTAAGGATTTTTTTTTTTTTTGGTTCAAAAATAAAAACAGGCATAGACTGCAATAAAGGTTTGCACCTTCAACTCTAAGAAGATATGCACCATTTTACCAGTCTCTTTTTTGCATACTTAAATTAAGGAGGGATGATGATTTAAAGAAAAAAAAAAAAAAAAAAAAAAAAGGATAGAAAAGATGGGAGGGAGAAATTTATGATTCTCACTAGAGAAAAATTAAAATGCAAACAAGATTAGAGCAGGTAAGTAGACAATCATGGTTTCAAGAAAAGTAAAATCAAAAACAATCAATTAAACAAAGACTCATCTTCTGGATGGTAACTACCTAATGACTTTGGAATGAATAAAAAACACGTGGTTAATTCCCTTTAGTATTGTAAGTATTTAATGCAGGCAAACCAAATAACCAAGCATTTGATCAAATTAAGATCTCATGTAGCTTCAAAATTTAGACAAAACATTTTTGAGTTCTCAGAAATATCAGCGATGGGTTACACAAATTTATTGATAAGTACAAGTGTTCCAACAATATCCATCACTTCCTTTGCGTGCGAGAGTCCCAAGATGATAAAAAACTATTGGCATGAATATTTTTCCTTGTACATAATTCAACACGGAGTGATTACAATGTTCAACTGATACCTCAAACCTTACGAGTCTGAAAAAACTAGTTCCAACTAAAAGCAAATATGCCTTTCAACCAGTTCTGAAAAGAAGACTGATTTTTCTTTCTTTTCTGACTTTTTTAACATCAAAATTTTCTTCTTTGCATTTATTCTTGATATCAGGAGCTGGAATTAGCCATGCTATAGCGATTGATAGAGCCTCTATTGTTTCAGCTCTGCCACTTGACAGAATGCATTGGTTTACTATTTGCAAACAAAATAATCAACGGCAAACAGGTCAAATTGGTGCAGGAAAAGCCTGAGTGATTTAGCTAAGTATGTGAGATAATGTGCAATTTTTTTGTTGACATTATTCATCAATGGAGAGTCAGAAACATACAAAGATGAACCTCCAAAGAGTTAATTTTATTCATCCAGCAGACTGATCATTCAAACTTGACTGATCGCTCATCAAAGACCTTGAACAGTAATTAAGGTGAAAATTTGACTTTCAACCTGGAATAATGGTCCCTTAGACAATGTGCAATTGTAAGCACTAGGATGTAAGTTTTCTAATCAAAATTTCACGTAGAACATGATTTGTACAACAAAAATGATTTTAAGTAACTCTTACCAAGAGATTAATGTTTTTGTATGCATAAACTAAAAATTCCCGCTCAAAGAAAAAAAAAACACAATGATCTACTTGAGTTAAATCGCAAACTAAACATTACTGTGACAGTGGTTGCAGAATGAAAATATGACAATCTTAAAATCAGCACTTTGGCTCGGCTATTGCACATTGTTTACACTTTGAACAACACAGAGTGGGAGAGGATCCCTGCTTGATTGAGAAGCCTACCAAGACTGCTTAAGTACACGATTTGATTCACGCAGACTCATGTTTTTCTTGTGGGCAGGCAATCCACATTTTTCGTAAATAATGGCAAATACTGAATAAAGACGTTATTATCACAGTTTAGAGTTGATATCAATTATTTACGTTGCTTAAATAGTACACTACATAAAATTTTGAAATTTCTTCAGAATGTTTAAATTCGTTCTTTGTCTAGTGGTCCATTGATAAAGTAACAGAGTTTTGATTATCGACTTGCAGAAGAAAGTGACAAATTTTGACAAATTTATATGACTGAAAACATAAGAAAGGTAGGACTGGCAAATCAAACTATTTGCTGTAATGGCAATATGATGGCAAATCAATATAACTTTGGTACTGATCGATACATCACTAGGTAAAAATCACAAAAGTAGATACCAAGGCTTGTTCTGATTTTCAATACTTAAGTACATCACATTCACATTTTGATAAAATATGCTTTATATCAAGAGTCACAATACTGCATAAGACTAAGATAAGGTATGGCATCGATTCTCATTAAATCACAAAACAAAGGGCATTGTTAACTACATAAGTATTTTTCTTTCATTATTAAATACGCCTGGTATTTATTCTTTGCGTACCTGAAAAAGAGGTAGAAAATGTTTCAAATTAAAATTTGCAGACACTATAAAGTAGGATGGGCATTTAATAAAATAACTGAAGACTGAGAGGAGTAGGCTTATATTAATGATCATAGCACAAGGTGTCTAATAAAATTTCATCTTTGATTTTCTTGATATTCTCCTGATTTTTCCTAATATTTTAAATGAAATTTCCTGATCTTTTGCAAGTATAAAATGTCACTTATTTGATTTTATAAACCAGCTTCTACAAGTGAAAAGGATACGACCGATAAACCCTACATAGAATCTTGTATAAATACAATGTTGCCACTAATGTTATACTAAGTTCACTTTAAAACTACAAAAAAGTTTCAAAAGTGAGGCTGTGCTGTAACAAGAGTAAATCGTCATTCATTATGGGAGTATTCACCTCCCTATCATTCAAATTTTTCTTAAGTGTGTAAGTATTCAGGTTTAAGTCTGCATAGTAAAATGACTGATACAAGTACCTTTCAACTCTGTAAAAACTTACGAAAGCCACCAATTTTACACTGGTAATGATTGCAAGACTGATTACATTAATACTGCACAGAAAATAAGTCATTTAAAAATAACTGCTGCATTCATTTTACTTCACTTCAATGATAATTCAATTTATCAATTAAAAGAGTTATCATTAATCATTTAGAAGAGTTATCCATAATTTAAGGTGCATTATTTCACATTTCCCAAAGTCAGCTACACTTTCAGCTTTAAAACAATTTTAAGTTTTAAAAAATTGGTACAGAGGCTCACAAGGAACCTCAATATTACAGAGAGAACCCCTTGTTGCCATGTACCGAGCTCCTGGTGCACTAGGCAGATTGTGCTGAAGTTTCCCAAATTTTTTCTTGGGAGGGAAAAAAGCTGAAAGCAGAGGTTTTCAGATTGTTTTGATCCTGATATTTTCAGCTTCAATTGGGTGTATTGGTTGAACATTTTAAATTCATCAGTTAGCGAAAAAATCCGATTTTTTTTTTTGCATAGATCTACACCTACGGCTTGGCCCAACTTAGATCAAGTCATTTTGGTGCAATATTCTGCCATCACATCACATTTTTTGCGTAATATTAAAAACCTCCTTGATTTTTTTTTGTAATTATACATCATTTGATTTTTGGAAGGCTGTGAACATAATTTCACATGGCAGAGAAGGGTAATTTTGTGGGTGAGCAATCTGATATCACTTTGAACGGTCAACTCTTGTGCTGCATAAGCAGATATTTTAAACAGCCCTGATTTTCTCACTGACTAGTCGACCTAATACGTCATACCAATTAAATCCGAAAATATAAGAATCAGAGTAAATCTTACGCCTTTACTTTTAGCTTTCTTTATTTTGGAGGCCATAAATTGAGAAATTAGGGTAAAATTTGTTGCAGGAGCTATCTCTGGTAAATCTTAGTTTCCTGAAGTAAACAAGCATTATGCTTGTAGTAATAGCAATTCCTTTCAATTAATAACTAGGAGACCGGACTAGACTCAGTTTCTTGCCAACCTCTGGATCAATTAAATCGACGTATGCGAAAACGTCCGAAGTCCATGACAGTGTTTCAGAATTTAAGTGGACGATTTCGTTGTAACTTGACGACACAAGATGGTTTAAGACATTAGGAATGTAGAACGATTTTATAAATAATCCCCTAATTATAATCAAACGTTTACAAAAGAGATCGATCCTATTCATCAGTGTTGTGGGACAAAAGAAACCCACCACAATTATGAAACCCTGTATTGGACAACAGATGTTTTCGCATATGTCGATTCAATTTTTACAAGCTTCAATTATTTTTAAAGCTGAAAGTGTGACTGACACATATCTTTACACTAATTTGATTTAGATATTTCTGTTTGATATGAAATAGAGAGCCTTACAGATAATTTATCAACCTAATAGGAGAAATACATTTCCATTGAACTGAAATAAAAAACATAATACTTACAGAATGAAATCAAAGTCTATCGTAGATAACTGTGCCTGTACTAATGCCCAAACACCCCAAAACAAGTGAGCAGCACAGGCAAACTTGTTGACTTGGTCTCGAAGTTGATCGACATCCTTGTCAAGGACTTTGGTGTCTAAGTAAGCTTCTAGGTAACATCGCAGCCACTTGTTCTGGAACTCCTCATCTGGGTACAGTGAGAAATCAGGCTGCGAAACACCTAGCAGTTGGACACAAGGCATCAACTGAAATTAAAACGTTAATACATTGCTACAAATCTTGACCTTCCTTGAGGAATATTATGGAGAAAGAATAAGTGAGAAATTAGTAGCTGAAAAATTTTAAGTATAAGAAACGTAGGAAAAATGATGAAGAAAAAAAAAACCGTGTTCATCTGAAGCGGATCTATATGATTTTTAGAAAAAAACCTGATCTACTGCAAGGTGCATCGAATTTTTTAGACGCCATGGTTGCCTAGCCTTCCCCCCTCTTTAGGCTTTTAGGTTTCAATGCCAAATTTGTGGGTTCATTGGACATACGGCATACAGGGGAGGCAGCAGACTGTAGGAGAGGAGCACAACTAGGCTTCTGGATAACTTACTTGGGATTTAAGAAAATACACAGCAAGAGCGAATGTTTTCTAAATGTACAGTATTTCCTCAGTCAATTCAGTGTATTAATCGACTCAAAAAGCAATCAAAACACAACTAAAATATGAGCCAAATTTTACGGTGAAATGATGACACATTTTCATATGCAACATGCTAAAAGATCATAACATTAATTTCTGTACTAACAAGAGCTGCTCTTTGTGACTTTTGACAGATGGGAAGGGGGTCAGTCTCCTTTTTGCAAGGTCATAACTTACTTCGGCATACTCAATTTATTACTCATGAGCGTAAAAATATTCATTACCCTCTTAAAAAATAAGTGTGTCAGTTATCTTACCTGCGAATTCCGCAAAATGATTACCAATATCAAATGCTTGGTAATTGTGATCAGCATATTCATAGTCAATAAATGTTACATTTTCATTGTTCCCAGTGACTAAAATATTTGCTAACAATAAATCGTTGTGGCAGAGGACGACAGGCAAATTTTTTTCATGTTTTAGTATTGATTCCAAACTTGAAACTTCGCTGGTTATCTTGCTTTTTCCATTTGGAAAACATTCTTCAAATCTGTAATAAATTGTTTAAAAAATCAGTTCCTCTACAGTCCACATAGTGATAGAAGGGAGGATTATTATATAATTATTAATAATATAATATTATTAAATATATAATTTGGATATAAATATTTACTAATGTTAGTATGTATTAGTAATAGAGAAGGAGAGGTAGAATACTATATATATTAATCATTAGCAATAGAGAAGGAGAGGTTTCAAGTTCATTGAAATAATAAAGCTAGTTACGTTTCGAGAGGAAGTATCAAGATTTTAGAGTTGTCTGAGTTCCTTCTCCATATCTGATTTAAGTACTTTTCAAACTCTTTGAAAATTCCTTTAAAAGTTAAAATGGGTTTTCAATTTTCATAAATTTGGTAATCTGTCTTCATATTATTTAGAACGTAAATCATTAGTAGTGACTAAGCACATTTATGGAGTCATCATGCAGTATTTTCTCGGCATTAGATGGAATCTTCTCTTGACCTCGATTTTTCCAGCGAGCCTTTATGACTGGGGTTCTACTGTATTTCCAAACAACTTAAAATAGATGAAAGACGAAAATAGAAGAATTAAAAAATACCTTATTTGAGTGTCAGGGGAATCATATGTTTCTGGCACAAGGTCGAGGAATTGTCTAAATTTCTTCCATAAAACAGGCACTTTCGGTGAATCTGCATCAGAGGATAATTTGTGAAACTGGGCCATAGTTCGGGCTACCAGAGGGTAAACTGATGGATGTTTACAAGAATCTTGTGATAATGTTTCTCCCGAGACGAACTCATAAGCTATACCATTATTGAACGTTGCGTACAGCTTGGGAGCAAACCCAGCTTTTTGCAAAAACTGAAACAATAATAATAGAGAATAAGTAGTAAAGCAGTTCAAGTAGTTAAATTAAAGCAAGCAAATGTGTATTGCTGACTTTGGCTTGTAGCCCGTCAGTGTTACTTATACCGGAAGAGATCCCTCTTCCGAGGTGCAAAAAAAAAGAGAATAACAGTGGGACAGAAACCTAAGGTGAATACGTGAACAACGCAGTACGCACTAAACAGGGTAGAAAATTGAGAAATACAGTATATGTTAAATATGCTGAGTGAATGAGATATGATTGATGCTCCAGAGCTTAAGACAAGACATACAGTAATGAAACAAATTACACAGCAGGTAACAAGGCTATTTTCAAGTAAATATCAGCGAAACGTTTCGGCTGAAAACTCAGCCTTCCTCAGTTGGATAAAACAGTAAAAAATGATAAAAATATAAAAACGCAGTACTTGGCTGTACCTTCCAAAGCGAGAACAATGTTCTTAATATGTAGGGGTAATCTAACAACATTGATTTCGCTTTGAAAGGTACAGCCAAGTACTAGGTTTTTATATTTTTACAATTTTTTACTGTTTTATCCACCTGAGGAAGGTTGAGTATTCAGCCGGAACGTTTTGGTGAAATTTACTTGAAAATTAGCTACAGGCTGTTACCTGCTGTGAAATTTGTTTTATTATTGTATTCTGAGTAAAACACGCAGGGCTGAAAATCCAGTTTTAATTTTTTTCTTTGTATGAGGTTAAATTAAATTATTCCCTAAAATAGGGGTAATCTAAAAGAACTTCACCACATTCATACACCACTTAAATGTATATATTTAAAAGAAAAAAAATCACAGGGTGAAAGAGAGCATTGAATCAACAAAATCAAAAAGCTTACTTTAAAATTTTTGATCTCATTGGCGCGGTTGATGAGAAGATCTGTTTGTTGACCATAAACTCTGACAAGAACTCCATCAGTTGGGTGGTCATCATGAAAACAGCCCATTAATTTGTTGGTTATTCCGTCCGTGAATAACTGAAAGGAGATAAAAAACACTAATCAGTTTGAAAGATGACAAGAAAAATATATGCAAACGATACACACATTTTATAAACGTGAAATCAACAAATGAGTGCAAAGGAAAAAATAGATAAATTTTTATAATTTACATTGTACATTTACAATTGAACAAAAACTAGCTAGGGTTAAGTTCGATTTGTTCTTCAGTGTAAATGATAATTCATTTTTCCCCCAAATTTTCTGCTTTCTTCGTAGAGGAAAAAAATGGAGATAACTTGTTCCTGGGGGCGACCCTAATATATCTAAAGAATTTCCTTCCATTTAGAGACCGTACAATGTAACATACACAGTTACACACTCTCAAGAGCAAACCAAAAAAATAATATACTGCTCTAGCATTCTGGATGTGAACAATTTGTCTGGTGGTACCTATATTCTGGCTTGGCTGTCTCAACAATCAAGTCAATTTCTAGTCTCAGGATGTAAAATTAACGAGAGGGACAGCCAAGCCAGCATCTAGGGATCACTAGGTATTCAGGATGCCGAAGGTTGCAACCACGCAGTCGCGCGGTTTAGAGAAATTCGCACCCTTGATATCGTCTGAACTTGTTACCACTGAAGGAGCTCTGAGCAACTTTTCCGCCACAGGAGTATTGCACAGTATCAGACGAAAATGAAGGCGTACTGTCGCATATACATTGATTGTTATCGTTTACCACCGGTGGTTGTTCGTCGAATAGATAATGCCATGGGTCGAAATTGAATTAGATCCTCACTCGACAGTCCGATCTGAGCCCCCTCTCACCAAAATACATAACTTTCCCCTTCATGACCTCCTCTTTTTGTGAATTAAATCGTTGCCCAGCTTTACTCAACACTGGAAAAAAAAAACCACATCGGATGACAACACTCCAGACTCTTGAAAACATCGACAAGAAAAAATACTCTTGATTCAATCAGATTTAAGCTTAAATCAAGAAGCAAGCCTCTTAATTTGAGCGGATTTCCTTTTGATTTAAGCTTAAATCTGATTGAATCAAGAGTCCTTTTTCTTGTCGATGTTTCCAAGAGTCTGGACTCTAGATCCAATGTGTTTTTTTTCCAGTGAATAACTAAAACTGTCGGAAAATCCCCGAATGTTTGAGCGTGCTAAGATAGATCTTTTATTCTTCTTCCTTCCTTCATCCCCTCGTCAGTGACGGGGCCAGCGTAGCGTAACGGTGACGAGTCTTCTTGTACCCGTTACGTGTTATTACGCTAACTCAGAACTCTTTCCTTGTCAATAGTGACAAAAGGAAGGAGTACAGCGAAAAGGGTCGTTTTCGGGCCCATCTTGAATTTCCTCAACGATTTTTCTACGGCTCTCCTACGATTTGATCTTCCTTCCTGGGTCCTCTACGATTTTTCGCTCACTGAGGGTCTATATTTTGCGTAAATACAACTCGATGTCGTCATTTTCGGTTTCTTTTCGAGGATCAGTACTGACCTAGACACGAATCTAATGGACAATTTTGACGAAAAACGAAGGTTTGCGAGTTTGCGGTCGAATGTCAAAAAATCTGCATTTTTCGTCAAATTCGGCCTTTACAGTCGGAAATGTAGGCTAGACTTACACCGGAATAGATACCGAAAATGACCAAATCATAATTTTTTCCCGAAAAATGTAGATTTTTAATGAGAAAAAAAGGAAATTCGGCTGGAGTGGGCCCAAAAACGGCTCTTGCCGATACCTCTTCTTCATGACTGGTTCCTGCGGGGTGATCTATTGAAATCGATAGACAAGGCTCTAGACAAAGAGGAACTGAGGGATATGGAGGGATACTATTGGTGGAAGCGGGTGGTCGCAATGGACAATGGCAGTAGGTAATAGACTAACTAACGGCAACCCACGAGAAACCCGACAGTTAGTCCATCATTTTCTTCCTTAGTCTATAGGAGCCACACATTTCAACCAATAGGATCGCTCCAAACTCACTATATCCTTTTGTCTGTCGCTTTGTCTATCAATTTCAATAATCAGCCCCCTCTGGCCAGCTTCATGAACGATAAGTCCCATAGTGGGGGTGAAGTTGGGTTTGGGAGGCCGACTCCATCGCGTTTTCTGTGATATCCTCGTCTGTCCTGCCGTCTTCCGGAGTTGTCCTTCGACCTAAACGGAATGGGCAAGGTGGATTTGCACGTGCAACTTTGTACCAAGTCACCTCGGTCACAGCGGCGGCGGCAAGAAAGAATAAATCTGTTTAACTACCCAGACTGGCTTTAATTTCAGGGTCCCGAACTTGCTGAGCTGCACGCGATGTTGTTAATCTTCCGAGTTTCGCGTCTTTATCGTCGGTGAGGCGAGCAAGAACTACGAGGGCGAGCACCCAGCACCGAGCATCGCTGTCCGGGCGCTTCTGCTCGATCCCGATTGGTCCACGTCACAGAAAAGCGATATATATCGATTTTTTCGCATCGGTAGCATTGAAAGAGGTTATGCCGATGTTATCGTTTGGATCCAATTCGATATTATGGCGAATCCCTATGATGACGCGCCACTGATAGCGTCTATATCCTCTATCTCTCAGCCCTCGCCGAACCGCGCCCCGCACCCCTATGACACCCCACACTCCTCCCCGCCGATGTATTAATTCAATTGTCCCCCGGTAAATTGGAATCGATCATGGAAAGATTAGTGTAACGATGTCAGCCACAACTCTCAGTCCTTTCCCTTCCTGGAGATTAGTCTTTTCGGGGGTAACGAATTAGGGGGGGGGGGGGGCCAGTGGCGTGGCGTGCTTTGCAATAAATCGATTGATCTACTATTTAAACATATGGAAAAAGATCGATAAACAGGGTGTCCGCTAATAATCGATTCTTTACCATAGTTTCAAATGGGTAAACATTGATAATCGAAAAACGCCAATCGCCACTCAAAAAAACCAATGGAGCTCTTACATGTGCGGGGGGGGGGGGGGGGATTTGCGATTTAAGAACTACTACTTCGTAAAATTTCGCGAGAAACACAATGGTGCCACTGAATTTCTCTGAAACGAACTCCAAAGCTCAAAAAAGCTTTCAAAGTCGAGTCCGTAATGAAGGGGGTATCCCACGCTACCCTGAGAGTCCATCTCCATGTCAAGTCAAACTATCCATGCAAAGATAGGGAGGAAATACATTAGCACGGTTGACGTGATTCCAACTTAGGAGTCCCCAAACAAAGTTGCAGCCTCGTTAAGGTATTTGCTCCCTATCTTTGCATGGAGAGTTTTGTTACTTGATAGAGGGTGGACTCTCAAGATAGCGTGGGATATCCCCTCCATTACTATCTCAACTTGGAGAGCTTTTTTTGAGCTTTGGGGTTCGTTTCAAAGAAAACCAGAGGTACCATCGTGTTCCTCGCGACATTTTTCACAGGAGTCAGTTTCAACTCACGAATCGCAAATACCTGGCTCATGAAAGAGCTCCTTTTGGCATGGTGTCTAGAATTGTTGACCATGTTTAAGTTCATTCTCTGATTTTTCCCTGATGGGAAACCAACATTTTTTCCCACTTCCCCGGAATTTTCTTGTGGAAGACCTTACAATTATCCGGAGTTCCGGATATGAATATCGATTTTTCTCATCTTTCAGCCAATTGATAGATGCCCATTCAACTTTTCAATTCCGAAAGCGTTCCTGATCTTTTTATAATCTGGTGTTCTCAATCATTCTGATGACTTGCAGATTAAAATATTTCATTTTTAATCTGCATATACAGTAAGAGATTCCCATTTTCTGGAACAGATTTCCTAATTTTTCGAAATTGTTCATTCCCTGATGCTTCTCGATTTTTCCCGGTCCTAGACACCGTGGAATCTTCGCCGACTGCTCGATACACTTGAAAATAAGAAAAATCGAGTCCAGCATGTATATTTTATGGCCGTGATAATATCCGCAGATTTTGCCTGCTTTCAATCCCCGGTGCTGCCCTACTAAGGAAAAGCACAGCGCCAATGAAGAATGGGTTTTCGGAGAAAATTGTTGGTTCCATTGTATAGCGATTCAGAGACCGGCCCTATGCTTATCATCGGTTTTTAAACGTTAATATGTTAAATTTTTGTTATTTTTGGAAGGGAATGACTCACGAAGCTCTGAAAAGTTAAGCTCGGCGAAGTTTTATGTCAGCGTCTTAACGATCGAAACGCATGCTATACATCGCGGCTCATTTCGGAAAGGGCTGCGTGTCTTTGGGTCAGGAGACTGCAATATGAGGAACAAAATTTTGTCAACGACCTTGCAGAAGTTGATAAGAGGCCTGGATAAAAAGGTGATTTGTACACGAGTTGGAATGCTATTGATTAAAAATGATAACCTACACGGAGGGAACAAAATGAAATAATAAAAAAAAAATTGCGGTTGAATTTATGTAGCCCGTTAAAGTTTTGCTTGGGGTGTAACTGAAACTTTCAGTTACCTGGACTAAGTTCCGGAGTTTTAGAAGGCCTATCACGCAGAATTTTAAGAGAAAGGACGATTTCGTCGAACTTGCCTAATGAAATAACTTTAAATGAATTCGTTAATGGATCTTTACAGAGAATCGTACCTAGTTACTTACCATGCATGAAAAATACAAAAGATAAGTCTGTACATACCATTTTGAACGACATTTAAAAGCAAAGATAATCTACTTTTTCGCTGAAGAGGTATAATTTTTCCTTTTCGATTTTCCCCTTACCTTAATATTATTTTTCTAACTCTTCCCATTGAAAATTATTGAACTTTGTTTACAGATGCATTTGCAAATTGAATTCATTAAATTTTACGGATTCTTCAAATTCGTCAAAATTACAATTTTTCTGATTCCTTGGGACCTTATAAATCCACCTTAAGCATAATTTAAGCCATGCCTCTCCAAGTGAAGATGCTGTTTAAGGAATGATAATGAATGTAGCCCTTACTTTTGCTTCTTTTGCTCTGCCTACGTTAATTTTCATCTCAATTCGAAAGGTCCTTTATGACTAATACACACGATCGTATATATCAGTAAAGGCAGTGTGAAGGAACTTTTATTTTGGTAATGAACTTAAAAGCTATCTATAATAATCACCACATTTTAGGCATCGGTTTAGTGAATATCTAACCGACGTAATTATTTGTTTTGCGGATCATTATTCCCTTGATGAGAACTATCCGATACGAGGTAGGATTTACAAAATCTAGGAAAAAGATCCAATACATTGATTGAAATTGAATGACACTCGAGTCACAGCGAAAGTAAAACCGCGATGCACTGGAATTTGACGGTTACGTGGATCTATTTTAGTCACTTTCGTTTTCGAGAGTTTATCAGTGTCGTTTTAATCGTAAATAGGGTGGCGAACTTTTAGCCAGGTAGGGTGTGGCTGGGCAGGCACGGACTATATCACCGAGCTCGGATTTCACTTTGCCACGGCATTGCACTTATGACACAGGCAGTGGCGATTTTCCAAGTTGGCAACACTGTTAGTTATTTATTATATTTACGTACATGAAAGCCCCATTATTGGAGCTATGTCACAAGTCAAAAAACACTAGGAATTACAATATACAATAATTAAAAATGTAAATTACAATTGAAAATGTTAAATTAGGTGGTGGTTGGTAGAATGTTATTCAACAGCTGAAGTCAGAAATTCGTTTAAATCATAAAATGCATAATTTTTTTTTCAATCATAATTTTTCTTCGATTTAAAGCCATTAAAAACATCGATTGTAGAAGAGGCAGGCCCGCCACAAGGGGGGGGGGGGGATACTGGGTCCTTGGTACCGGGGCCCGGGCCCTGGAGGGGCCCGTGACGCAGGTGACAAACCACTACGAATTCATGTGTAACCCTTGTCTCGTAAGGAAAAGTGAAAAAATCACCCTAAAAATTCCGCAAAAGGTGAATGAAGTTTCAAAAACACGCTAGGGCACTATAAAATTTGTCTTACTTTTTTAGAGATTTCTATCTATTTTCAAAATTTTGAGTATTTAGAATGATATTTTTAGTAACTGCGTTTCATTTTCTTCCGTTGTCGGATGCTCAGAGGCTCCTGTCTGGATATCCTCGACTTCAATGGCTCAACTTCCTTGCCATAGACGTACGAAAGGGGAGTCCAGGGGGGCCCGGCTCCCCCTAGAATTGAAAAGTATCATCTGCCCTCCCTCAAAAAAAATGTATAGATGTTTTGAATGCAACAATTCGAAAGTATTTGGTGCTGAAAGTAAAAAAAAGGCGTAATTATTATGCAGAAATTGATGGAAAATCTCCATCATAAGAGCTTCAAAATGCGTCCAAATAGATTTAAAATTTTAAAAATTTCCCGGGGGAGGCCCCCCGAACCCCCCTCTGTACTAGGGGCCCGGGCCAGAAAACTGGTACCAGGGCTCGAGATGGGATGTGGCGGGCCTGAGAAGAGGCAAGCTGCTTCACCAAGAATCGATTGTTTCATCGATTCATTTATGATCGCAGTGAAATGAACCTTAATATCAATCGGTATTTTAAATTTTCGCCAAATTTGGAAACGAAGGGTCTTCTCAGCGGTACACGAACAGGGTGTCTAGTTTTTTTTTTTTCATTTGGGGAAATCCTGATTTTTCCTGATTTTTGACAGCTAAATCCTGATTTCATAATTTTTCCAAATCCTGATTTTTTCCGGAGAAAAATTGATAGAAGAATTAACGAATGTAACTTCATAAAAAAAGCTCGATAAAAAAATCCGATCGGACGGCCGACTTTTCTCAAATCCTGATTTTACGACCGATTTTTCTTCAAAATCCTGACGAAATCGTGATTAAATCCTAAATTGGTCTGAAATCCTGATAGAATCAGGAAATTCCTGATGCTAGACACCCTGAAGAAGAAATTTGTGGTTTCTGGAACAGATTTCCTGATTTTTCCCGGAAATGTTTCATTCCCTGATTTTTCCCTGAAATTTTTCATTCCCTGATTTTTCCCTAAAATTCCCTGATTAGTCCCGGTTTCTCCTGGTCCAAAAGACACCATGGCTTTTGCCCATGCTTCTGTCTCTTGCCTCCGCGCGAAGTAACTAAAATTAGAGTGACCGCTCTGAGAGCAGCATCAATGTGCGGATATTCCTACCCTATCGGTGCTCTAACAGCTCTGAGCGTGGAATACAAGGTACAAGTTGAGAGAAGTTGAGCAACAGGAGCTTTTGTGAGCAACAGCAAAACGGAATTTAAACTGTTGAACTTTCACCGCTTTGCAGTTTGCAAAGGCAGGAGCCGAGACGGGCTCAAACAGACGAGGACGCCCGGTCGGATCACGTGCGGATAAGAAGAAGAAGACGGAGGAAAGGGTGGTAGAGAGGGATGAGGCTACGGACGAATGCAAAGAGAGGCAATAAATACACAAGGATGAAAAACGATATTGCGCTCCGCTAAGTGTTTACACGGACTTTACGAGCTTCATGAAGAAGACGGACGGGCAAATGGTTGCATGACGAGTAAAAACGATAAGACAGTCCATGTTGAGAGTCTATTTTCAAAACAATTTCACGGCAGGAATGCCTTCGATGAGCACGGAAAGCGGGCAAGATACTCTTTTCGGTAGTTTTCAACAGTGGAAAATAAGGGGCTCAGGACGTTGCATCCACCCAGCCGTTAGGTTAGGTTAGGTTAGATTAGGTTAAATTAGGTTAGATTAGGTTAGGTTAGGTAGATTACATGAGGGTGGATCAAAGAGTACATAGAGTCATAATGTAAATGGGAGAGCTGGCGCCATGTTCTGCTCGACGAATTCCGAGCCCGGTGTGCGCCGAGTTCGGGTCGCTTTTTCGATACATTTTCGATCCAAAATGGCGGTGTGGAATAGGTGGTAATTCCTATCTCCTTTGTTGTTGTCATCGGAGGGCCGGGTACCCGTGTACAATTGTACCGCAAACAATCGATTATGTATCGAAAAAGTGACCCGGCGCACGGTGTGGCGAAAGGCCGGTTTGCCCGGACATGCGCTCGACAACTTGCGTTTTGTTGTCAACTGTGGCCCTAAAACGCATCCTTTTTAAATGAGGAAGACATTCCTCCAGCAATTTTTGCTGTAGATTTCAAATCTGCCCTTATTTTTACCATAAGAGTGATGAAAATTCGAGAAAAATTGCCATTTACATAAGTTGTTCCTGAAAAATACTAAAACATTGATTTCCACCTGGAAACTGCGGTTTTATAACGCATCATTTTTAAGTAAGGAGGACACTCCTGAAGCAATTTTTGTCGTAGATTTCAAATCTGCTTTTACTTTTACAATTTGAGTAATGAAAATCCGAGAAAAATTGCTAATAACTTGAAGAAGACTAAAAACATTTATTTCCTGAACCACCTCGAAACTGTGGCTTTAAAACGCATCATTTTGAATCAAGGAGCGTGATCATGGGTAATTTTTGTTGTAGATTTCAAATCTGCCTTTATTTTTACCATTTGAGTGATGAAAATCCGAGAAAATTGCTATTTACATAAGTTGTTCCTGAAAAGTACTAAAAACATTGATTTCCATCTCGCAAATGAATGCATTTCTATAATTTAAACGTTCGACACTTCTTAAAATATTTGCAGCCATCCTTTTCTCTTTCCACCTGGCTTTATGAGCAGCATTGTACGTATTCATATTTGTATATCTTAATACTGCTGTTAATATAGGAACAAAAAAAATTGAATAAAATAGAAGAAACGAGATTTTAAACAACATATCTATTTGCCCTTCATGACCAAACGAAACGTTAACTCTCGACTACTTCATCCACTACCATATCCAGCTAATTAGCTACATCCAGCTTAATTTATCAATATGAATATTTTTTTTTTAATTTTTGGTAAAATTAGTCAGACTAAAATTGTAATAAGTATATATTTACAATATTAGTTCTATTAATATTGACTTTCTACAGGTGAAATTTAATGATATTCTACATGATATTCGAAATTTCTATAATTGCCGTGTTTATAATTATTATAACATGAGGATACCAACCAGCGCGAGTAGTAGTCACATTATTTAAACTTATAATAACAGTTCTAACTTCTTTACCATTCATTATTAGTATGATAAATAACAGAAACAATTTAAATTTCTGAAATATCCTATACATAGAAGTAAATAAATTACACTACTACTGCTGCATCCAGTAACTTTTTTTACACGTACTTAGCCTATTTTAACCTTTGACCACTTACCTGCGTGATGGATCTTAGAGAAATATCAACAATTGGTTGCGCGGAGTGATAAAAACCGATTTCGCGCAACCGACTTCATATCAGATAATATCATGCTGCCGTCGGAGTAGCAGATATTAGCAGCTAAAAATTGTTTAGGAGGCTTCTCAGGGGTCCTGTGGGTCTGCCTCAACAAGTCCCAGCGTGGCACTCCTTGGCACTTGGAACGAAAGTTAATATAAAGTTTTATTTTCAGCATTTTCGGCGCGAGGACTTTCAGACGGCATAAATCGTATTCAAACCTATTTACGGCTACATTTTAGTAGTGAAAAATGATCAGCAGCTTGCATAGAGTAAGATTACGTCATTGGAAAAGGTCTCATTAAATTTTAAAATAGGCTAAAGAATGTACAAACATTGGTGCGTTTTTAGAGGAAATTTTAGATTGCCGACTTAGCGGACTTTAGAGGCCTGTACCATCAATATGGGGGATGAAAATTTAAAAACTATCATCAAATCCATATAATATAGTACTCGTAGAACACATTTCCGGTCCTAAACATTCACAATCCCGGAATCGCCCATGTCCGACCTTTTACCCATATCGCCACACCGTGCGGCGTCACACAGGAGACTCGGAATTCGGGACATGGAAAATGCTTAAAAGAGGCGCCAGCTCTCCCAATTACATTACGACTCTATGTACTCTATGGGGTGGATGCATCGCAGGGGGATGTCATGTCACGCACCCGAAAAAAAGTGGCTTGGATCCAGAGTCCAGACTCTTAATAACACTGACAAGAAAAAATACTTTTGATTCAATCCGATTGTTCCTTGAATTGATTTAGGTGGATTTCCTTTTGATTTAAGTAAAAAGTCCGATTGAATCGAGAGTATTTTTTCTTGTCAATGTTTCTATAAGGGAGCCTGGACTCTAGATTCAAGCGACTTTTTTCCAGTGAACGACAGAATTCTGCCTCCTCCATGGAACTCTCGAGGCCAAAATGAACAGCCGACCTTTGAAAACGAAAAATGTCACTGCTAATTTTCAGATTCCGATATCAAACCCAAATGGCTAAGTATGTTCATAAATGTGCGATCTCCGCAAAAACCAATACATTTTTGCAAAAAGTATGTCAGATACGTGCTTTACCAACGACGGGCTGTAACAATTGGTCTTTTTTCGCTGTATGCGCGGAAAAAGGACAAGTTATCTGAAACGGACCACACAATCTTCCTTTAAGAAAAACTCGCAACATATTTCATTGGTCATACTTTCATACATTTGCAAATTTTTCGCAGTGAAAGGTGGAGGTATTATAATGCTAAAACTGCAAAATTAAAAATCAGTACTTCCACTTTTTGTACTGATTTGTTACTTTAGGTAGCGACCTTACTTCACCCCAAAATAAAAAGTAATAAAAAAGAGAAACAAATGCGAATCCACGGCAGGATACATCGTAGCACTGGCCTTGAAAATAGTGGCCATACAAGCTATTACTAGCAGCCAAACAAAAACAAGGATGTTTTTTCGATTTAAATATTCTTTTTCAGCGATACTTCCACCAGTTACGCAACGTATAGGTGTAGCTGAATGCTTGATGAATGATGCAGAATGCAGTCAGGTTTCCACATCTTCATCCAAGTCACGGATACGTGTTGACCCACTGGCACTGCTGACGAGTTTCTCGCCAACACGTGGCTGTCAAATTTCAAAGTCACTGTCGGCATTTATTTATTTATTTATAAAAAAACCGTTCCATCCCTTGAACTAGATTTTCAGAAATTTTCAGGAATTTGCCATTTGGAAATCCCGCGAAAAATTTGGAACGAGAAATGTTCAGGGGCTCAGGTAAAGTGTTGAAATTTTGGGGCACGCTAAGGACGAGTTCTGAAAAATACATGGCGTTGCTTACTGATTGATGCTATACTTTTATCCTGTCAGTTGGGGGAAATATTCGATATTATGAAAAAACATATCTGAAAAAACTCAGTAGCTTTTACGCGAAGCAAGCAAAAGGAAGTGTGATGATGTCATTGCCTATCATGATACAGAAGGTCAAGATGCTACATAATGCGGACAAAAATATTTTTCTCACAAAGATTACCTATTCCGCGCACATTATGGGCACAGTATTCAATTCCAAATGCATTAAATTTTCATTTGATTTTACTTTTTACACGTTGGTCTGACTAACAATGGAGTATTTCATTCATTTCCCATCCTTTTCTTTTTCTACGTACTAGCGTATTTGTCAAAGAAGTGTAACAGTAAGATACCGCAGCATTGAGTTAAAATAGACTACTTTGCCTGCAGAAAAAATCGAGTATCGCATTGACATATCATTATCGATACTCATAGAGAACATTTCCTTCTTGTCTTCTCCTGTTTACCACTCTACTATGCGGCAACGCTGCAACCTTGCTTGGTGAGAATGGATCACTTTTGGCCTTATACGTCCATTCAGGTGTAAATAATTATTAATTAATCATGCAAAGTAGGTAGAGAGCAAATAAGAGACACTACCTACGCACGAATGTGGACTTGAGGAATTGGAAACATAATTTTGGAAACATAAAGACGTTATAAAGAGAGGCATGTGTCTTATGGCTCAAAATTGATGAAAATTGATGGGGGGGGGGGGGGGGCATTATTGGACGCAAGAAATTTTTAAAACGCAATAGTCGCGCTCAGATTAGACGACACGACAATGAGACGTACCTTCAAGGTAAAGTTCAGCGGATTTAAGTCTAGTGCAGGAAAAAAAAAACAAAAAAAAATTTTTTTCTCCCTCATCCGTCCAAGGTCTCATAATCAGTAATTCAATGGCTATTGTCTGAGATTGCAAGCGGTTAGGATTAAAGTTTCTTACGTGTGCATGGGGACAAAAGTATAATGCAAAATATGATACAGGAAATCTTTAATGTTTCCGATGAAAATAGAATACGGCATGTTTTATTTTCGTATTACCACCCACCATGGTGTCTCAGTCAGTGATCAGATTCTGACCAGCAGCCAATCTGCTAATCAGCCTAACTACTGGTTTGCGAGAAAAAACAAAGGCTGACCGGGACTTGACCTGAAGAAAACCGGGAGTCATACACACCTACCTCTGGTCAAGCTCTGGTCAGCTCAAACCACCACTTTGACAAGCACTTGGCCAGAAGTCTTACAATCGGCCCTTAGTAGTAGGGTAATTCATGACGTATTTGTAGTAGCCTTTTCATTGTGCAAAAAGCAAAAAAAAAAGAAAAAAAAAATATTATCTTATCTCATCTAGAATTTAACATCCTTCTAAAGAAATTGCCATACTTTTTTTTCAGTGTGCTTATTTAGAAATATGTGACAGGACCAAATACGGGAAAAAATTGGACACATTTAAACTAAAACGAACTCCGAGCGATTGCATTGAATTCAAAGAAATTATGTGACACAAAAACCCTATATACATAATTCCTTTTTATCTAATTCCTTTACACATAGTTCTCTTCAGCAAAAAAAAAAAAAAAAAAGTCAAACGGAAAGTAAACTACACAGTAGAAGCCCCAGCCGGATTTCTGCATTTAACGCTCGCAGTGGGACCGAGGGGGGGGGGGGGGGGGCGGCAGTTTTTCTCTCTTTCTTTTTTAAGTGCTGAGGGCGAGGGACGTTATCTAAAACAAAAATTTAAGCATCACATTATGCTCTTAACCGTCGCGTCTTCGACGCGGAAAACCTGGTGCCTTGGCACACCATGGGCACATGACATTGAAATTCATTGTTGGAACATGCTCCTGTCACGTAGGTTTTATCATGACACTTGTTAAGTATGAATGCTTACTATAAGATGTAACACACACTCAACTTAAGACAGGCTCAAAAAATTAAATAGACGCGGGTGGGCTATCGCCCACCAGTTAATGCTCTTCCATTTAAATTCATTTTAAACTAGACGAGGCCCACATCTCAGGAGGAGAAGAGCAGAACATAACTACAATTATCACTAATATATTAACTAGACTTAATTGTGCTTTAGTTTTGCTAGTGCACCTAGGAAATCATACACGTGTAGATTGGCTTGCGATGTTACAGATTTCCTGTCGCATTTCATTTTTTCGAATGAAGACGAATGCGGTCATCTTATTTTATCAAATTCATCAGGATTGTTTATTGAGGGATTGTTGATATTCTCCGAAAATCGAAAATGTTGCGATAAAAACCAGTGATGGGTTACATAGTCGGCATAATAGGCAACGCTGAAATCAAGTAAAGGTGTAAGAGAAACAATCGAAGCCTCAGTCGGTGTTGCATGCGACGGATATTAAACGACTTTCATTATAACGCCTGGATGCGACTATTCGGACTAAATGTATGTCCGTGTTGCATACCCACGGAAGTGAAGGCGTTTTGATTCAGACACCAACCATCTCACTGGCGGCGCTCAGTGGAGCGAGACAGTTAAGATGAGTCACACAAAATGAGGAGACATTAAAAGCTAATATCGATGTTAATGCGAAACGTGGAGGGTTTAGAAGTGGTTTCATTGTTTTTCTCGTAAAAGTTCTTCAAGAAGCATCCCATACAATTAAAAATGTGAGGAAAGTAACATGAAGATTTGCAGTCGTGGTCGAACACATGTTTCATGTCCATCCTCCAAAAAAGACTCTTTTCGTCGTGCGGTGGGCTTTACGGTGGGGATCTAAAATGACGGAGTGCCTTCAATTCTTCATTATACTTCGAAGAGATCTCTTAGGCATACCTAGTTGCTCTAAAAATCATGATCAGGACATCACGATACCAATATTGAAACACAAAACCCTACGCCTGTATGCGACTATTCGCGCCTAGGAGTTGCTACCTTCGTAGTACAAAAGAAGAATTGAAAACGCTCTGCCATTTTGGATCGTCGCAGTAAAGCTCGCCGTTTGGCACCACGCCGCGGGTGAAGTGGTGACTTGATGAGTGCGTCGACAGTCAAAACGCCTTCAACTCTGTGCGTATGCAACACGGACATCCATGAAGCCCGAATAGTTGCATTCAGGAGTTAAGATGAGTGTTCGTCGCATTCGAAGATACTAACTGACTGAGACGCTGCTTTGCTTGTTTCTCTCACGTCTCACCCCGTGACTTGATGCCAGCCTTGCTTATTGCGCCGATGAGATAAACTATTACTGATTTTGATCGTGACATAGTAAATTTTGCGAATAATGTTTTGAATGTTTAAAAATATAACAGTTACGTTGCCGTCTTTAAAATGTGGCCACGGCTTTCACCTTCTCTGATTTAAGAACGACGAATGAGACGAAATCGTTTCATGGTCACTTTAGAAAAAATTCGAGCGCGCATCTCAACATATTTGTATCTTTTTCGCCGAGGAGTTAGGAGAAAGTCCGGCCAGAAAAGGAATCCATCCCTAGTATGATTAATTCACAGCCCGACGCCGCAGGACCTAAAGCTTGCAGAAAATATGTCTTACGTTACTGCTTGCTTTAGGATAATCGAATCGAAGCACCGGTGTATTGAGCCATATTTCCTTCACTGAGAAAAAAACTCCGGCCATGGGAGCCGCAATTACGGGCTATATAGACACTAGGGGCTACGCCCCCTGGCCGCTACGCGGCCCAACCCCCTGAAGGCGCTCCGCGCCATCAATGGGCCGCTTTGCGGCCCTATTTTTACCCTCCTATCAGTGTTAGTTTTATTTTTCCCCTAAACAATTACGATATGAGGTATACTTTAATTTTAAACTTTACTTAAAATTACTTTAAAATTATAAGGACGCGTTTCGGAATGACTGCTTGATGAAATATTGCAGTAAAACAATGAACAATGGATAGTCAGGTAATAATCAAGTCTTTCATGAGCGGGAATCGAACCCACACCGAGTTCACAGTGGACGCATTCGACGTCTTAGAACGACTCGGCCACCGCTCGACGTGAGAGGCAATTGCGCGAATCTTGTGTAGATAAGTGTAGAGCTGATGCGCAGGCTACACAGCTACTGCGCAACCTCCTCGACCACTGCGCACCCTCCCGCGCATAGCGGTAGCAGTACCGGAGCATTCTGTAAACTCACTCACTTTTATAACGTGATTTTAAAAAAACCTGGGTCCTTTTTCCAAAATCTGATTACAGCGGGCTCATCTAGGGCCTATTACCTGTCGATTTACGCAAAAATCATGGAAATCGGCCCGGTAGAACGCTCAAACGAACTATGACAAAAAGTATAAATTTACATTGTTTTAAATGGGAGAATTCGCAACTTTACCACGTAATATAAAAAAAACCTGGTCCATATTTTGAAAATCTGAAAAGAGTTGGCTTATCTAGAGACAATTGCCCGTCGATAGCCGCAAAAATCATGAAAATCGGTCCGGTAGAACTCTGGAACTAAGCGTCACCAGTTTCGCAAAATTAGGAGGTCTCGGAGCTTATAGTATAGATACGTTGCCGTCTTTAAATGTGTGTGTGTGTGTGTTGTTTCACCTTCTCTGATTTAAGAACGACGAATGAGACGAAATCGTTTCATGGTCACTTTAGAAAAAATTCGAGCGCGCATCTCAACACATTTGTATCTTTTTCGCCGAGGAGTTAGAAGAAAGTCCGGCCAGAAAAGGAATTCATCCCTAGTATGATTAATTCACAGCCCGACGCCGCAGGACCTAAAGCTTGCAGAAAATATGTCTTACGTTACTGCTTGCTTTAGGATAATCGAATCGAAGCACCGGTGTATTGAGCCATATTTCCTTCACTGAGAAAAAAACTCCGGCCATGGGAGCCGCAATTACGGGCTATATAGACACTAGGGGGCTATGCCCCCTGGCCGCTACGCGGCCCAACCCCCTGAAGGCGCTCCGCGCCATCAATGGGCCGCTTGCGGCCCTATTTTTACCCTCCTATCAGTGTTAGTTTTATTTTTCCCCTAAACAATTACGATATGAGGTATACTTTAATTCTAAACTTTACTTCAAATTACTTTAAAATTATAAGAACGCGTTTCGGAATGACTGCTTGATGAATTATTGCAGTAAAACAATGATTAAGGATAGTCAGGTAATAATCAAGTCTTTCATCAGCCGGGAATCGAACCCTCACCGAGTTTACAGTGGACGCATTCGACGTCTTAAACGACTCGGCTACCGCTCAACGTGAAGGCAATTGCGCTAATCTTGTGTAGATAAGTGTAGAGCTGATGCGCAGGCTACACAGCTACTGCGCAACCTCCTCGACCACTGCGCACCCTCCCGCGCATAGCGGTAGCAGTACCGGAGCATTCTGTAAACTCACTCACTTTTATAACGTGATTTTAAAAAAACCTGGGTCCTTTTTCCAAAATCTGATTACAGCGGGCTCATCTAGGGCCTATTACCTGTCGATTTACGCAAAAATCATGGAAATCGGCCCGGTAGAACGCTCAAACGAACTATGACAAAAAGTATAAATTTACATTGTTTAAATGGGAGAATTCGCAACTTTACCACGTAATATAAAAAAACCTGGTCCATATTTTGAAAATCTGAAAAGAGTTGGCTTATCTAGAGACAATTGCCCGTCGATAGCCGCAAAAATCATGAAAATCGGTCCGGTAGAACTCTGGAACTAAGCGTCACCAGTTTCGCAAAATTAGGAGGTCTCGGAGCTTATAGTATAGATAGATACCGTCCGTTCCGGGCTCGAAGGCCGAAAAATTCCGGCTGCTGGAGCCGTAGCTTCGGCCTCTGAACCCGGAGCAATCGAAGCTACGCCTCCAGCTGCCGGAATTTTTGGCCTTTGAGCCCGGAACGGACGGTATGTCTATATAGCCCGTAATTGCGGCTCCCACGGCCGGAGTTTTTTTTCTCAGTGTTCAATAAAGATCGGATTTACTGGGAAAATAGGCGATATTTTTTCCAAATTAATCGGACAATTGACTTCGCCATTCAATCTTAAATATCTGAAAATTTCAGGGGAAAATATGCATAATGTTCCTCAAAAATAAATATTTTATCCGAGGAAATTTGGCAACTCTCGAACGTTCATACGGCGTTTTCTCTTAGCACGGCAGTGCAGTACGCGTTCATTTGCTTCATGTTGAGCTTAAATTGAGGAATAGCCACGCACCTTGAACTGAACTTTGTCGGCACTCCATTCAGGTCTGATGTGTTGGAGAATGTGGGTAGCGCCTTCCTCCAGATTGCTTTCGTGTAAAGTTTTCGGAATGTGAGGAATTTTGCTATCCATACTTCGCCAGCCTTTATCCCTTTCCCCGAGCGAATGGCAGACCCTGCAACAGACCATTGAGAGATGTTTATAGTTTCACAATGGGAAAAGGTGGCCACCACTATTGAGGCAAACTCATCGACGTAAAACCACGACAACATGGATCTTGATTGCGGTGTTTTAAATTTGTTCTGCTGTAAAGCCACGATTCTGAGAAAACTTCAGGGAATAATGCTGATTCGTTCTCCTTCATAAATGAGACGGGGCGGCGATATTTAAACACGACAAATAAATTACATGGGTTGGGAGTATCACTGATGAATTTCGTCATCGGTAGGTATCAGTGGCGTGGCGTGCGTTGCAATAAATCGAATGACCTGCTATTTAAATCTATGAAAAAGGATCGATTATTAAGGTGTTTGCAGCGAACACCTTAAGAATCGATCCTTTACTACAACTTCAAATGAAGAAAAATCGATAATCGATCATTCACGCCACGCCACTGGTAGGTATAATGTGAACATAGAATGGGAACAATGTGATCTCTGCGGCGTTCATTACCATTGAAGAAGTAAGGTTGATTATTGGTCAATTGGATTGCATTTCGCAAAAAGGAACCAAGAGCATTCCAATGTTGCTAGGATTGAACAACTTAAAGTCTTTGCAGAAAATTACAGAAATCATGACAAAAATTATTCACCAACGTGATTTTTGTCTTGAATTCATAATTTATAGAGAGTGAGGATAAAACTTTTTTAGATGATCAGTTTCTATATGCAAGGCAAAAAAAGTTGCACAATCTTAGCGACACCGGAATGCTTGTGGTTCCTTTTTGCAAAATGCAATCCAATTGATAATCGATAATTTTTGGGAATACATGAGCAATTACCTCCAGTTAAAACAAGGAGTGAGTGAAGTGGAGCTGACCCTGTGGACAGAGGAAAACTTCAACTGACAATGCGGACTAATAATTTTATTCTTTCTTATCGTGAGACTCTCGTTGTCAACTTTTGACTGCACTCGAAAACTTTACGACCCTCCTTTTCTGACAATAATTGAGCACAAAAGGAAAAGTCGATAACATGAGAAAACAAAAGATAAAGCTTAGGTAGGAGAGTGAAGCGCGTTCAGTACTTTCACGATCATTGCCCTTTCATTGATAAGCAAAAAGGCATAGTATTCGAGGCGGAGAGGGTGGAGCGGAGGAGGAGGGGGGGGGATTCGTTTACTAACAACTTGAAAACTAACGATACGCTTTTCTAAGGCTAGCGCCATAAAAAGCATATCTACGACTGAAGTGCGACACAACGTATCTCCATTGCGGTGTTTCAAAATCTTCGCTCCTAGATTATTTTTTCGAGGAGGAACAAGTCAGCTTTATAGCTTGAAACTTACTCACGCTAGTAAAAAAAAAACCTCTTGGTTCAAGAGTGCAGTTTCTTGTCGCCGGATTGAAGAGTCTGGACTCTTGTTTCAATGCAAAATCCGCTTGAAACAAGAGTTCAAGACTCTTAAATCCGGCGACAAGAAACTGCACTCTTAAGTCAATGCACCGCGGCATTGGTCCGAGAGGTTTTTTTTACCAGTGAGAGTATCCTACTTACAGAGCAGTGAAACCACGGCAGTTATCAAGAAATTCAAGGCTGCCACAGAATTTAGAAAACGAAATTCCTTGACATTTCTTCAACACATTTTGGTAAAATTCCTTGACGATTGAAGATATGCCAGACGGTTAATAAGCCATTATTGGGAATAGTTTTCAGACAGAATGCGTTGTTTGAAACGTCAACCCCATTCAAGACGGCAAAGAAAGGTGACCCAATAATTTTTCCTGACATTTTCGTTATTTTCCCTGACTTTTAAAATCCCTAGTTTTCCCGGGATTCCCTGGCTGTGGCAACCCTGGAAATTGCGTTGACTAGTTTTCTCAGGAAAAAATAAGGTTAGACTGGAAGTCCACAACGTCGCACACGGAGATACGCGGTCACGCACTTTAGTCATTGATATGTAATGTCTGGACTATCCTCTAGGCTTAGCGGATTAACAGAATTAGTATTATAAAACCTGATCGGAAACTTTCCGTGGCGCACCCAGTCCTTAGAATATAGACGGTTTCCTCCTTGATGTCAAGGCGTTACAATTTTAAAACGTATGCTGACGGGTGGTTTCAGCACTTCGTTATCGTGACGCCCCCTCCCCCTCCAAAAACGGAACGTCCTTCACTGAAAAGCTGTAACGGTTAAAATTTCCGGCGTCTAACCCCCTTCACCCTATGGATGCACAAACTTCTCGATCACGCGATTGCGGTCGGGAGACAAAAAGAGAAGGCTCGTATTTTATGACAAGAAAATGATTTTCTGCTGAAGTGTGATAATTTTTAACGAACGGATCGAAAAAGGGAAGGAAAAGAAAACAGAGGAAAGGAAAAGAAAACAGAGGAGAGGAATGGAAAGTTAGTATTTGAAAATTTTGAGGGTAAGAGGGTTTTATCCCGAACAACTCCGGATGGACCTTGAGTTATGCGACTATTTCGACCCGAGAGCGAAGCAGTATTGCCTACACTAAATTCTGAAGGCAATTTGTTTGATTCTGAGGTGCTACCTTCGACTAACAGTGTCGTCCACTCGTGTTTCAGTGGGCACGGGGCAGAAACTTTTCGACCACGCGACCAACTGACCCTTTACAAAAATGGGAAGGCCCTGAAGACAGGGGTGCAAAATCTGTCCGATTATCAGATCGCATGATCGGTGAACAAATTTTTGACCAGAACGACACAGAAAAAAATTTTCGGTAAAAATTCCGACAGTTAATCGATCTCTTCGATTTTGCGGGAGACATTTCGAGCAAAGTTTCAAAAGTTAAGAGGAGATGAGGGAGGGGGGGGGGGGAGAGAAAAAAGGGCCATCACTTTGAAAAATTTGGGAAAAAGAGGTCCGGAAGTGAGCGAGGAAAGAATCCCGGATCGTATGATACGTTTGGCCGAATGACAATTTTTGCACCTCTGCCTAAGAAAGTTCCAAAGAGTGAAACGCCAGGTTAGTGCCAGGAATGAAAATCGCGTGTTTTCCGCAGAATTACGGTGATTCAAAAACAAAAAAGGAGGGAGGAAAAATAATGTGTCATCGCTTTGAAAACGTTTCGTGGAAAAAAGGTTTAGAGCATGAGAGGGACAATCGGCAAAATGGGTGGGCAGAAAACTTTCCCCATACCTGCGATAGAGATTGGTGGGTGAGGGACTTCTGCGGGTTGATTATTATTTTTGAGAAACGCAAGCGCAACTACTGCAAGTCCGGAGAAATGTAGTTTTGCCTATATGAAAATATGAAGGCACTCTGTCTGATTCTGATTCCAATTCACTACGAAAAATTGTATGTGCAACGAAGATTGGAGAGACCTCATTGACTTATGGGATAATAAGGGGCTGTCCATAGCTTACGCCACCTATTGTTTTCAATTTTTCGACCCCCCCCCCCTCCCTCCTTGTATCCAACCGTCATCCACTGCTGCTAGACCCCCCCCCCCCCTCCGAAAATTACGTCATCCTCAGCGAGCCCCCCGTTTATGAGGTTAAACGCAGACAGTCGATAAAAATCAGTAGACGTAGTCAGCAGCGTTAAGAAAATTGATAATTTCTATTATTGATTACTTAACATATGCTGGGTTCTCTTAAAAAGGAAAATAATTAAGGCCAGGATGTATTACTGGCTCAAAAATTAAACAATGCAGACTTTATTGCTTTGAGAAAAATTGAAATTATTTATTAGAAAAATCCCTAAAATTCAAGCAAGCATTTTCTGCCTTTTTGCCTATAGGAAAGCTTGCGCCATCCTTGGCTTGAAACCCCCTCCCCCCCTCTTACTTGAGTGACGTAATTTATGGACGGCCCCTAAAAAGATTGTTGAAGTTAAAACAGGAATGGATAGCAGAATGAACATGAAGTAGTACACTCCTAGCGATGAGGTGAGGCGTTCTTAAATGTAAAAGGATATGGGAGCCAATGAAAGAGTTAGATGTGAGCAGAGGGATCACCTGGCAATAGATAGGCTTGAAAATGAATTGCTGAAAAAGAGAAATCAAATTGGCTATATTTATGCTAGGAAAGCGCTGCCAAAAAAAAAAAGTTTAAGAATCAGCACTCGAACATTTTTAACTCTGATTGAAATTTTTGGCCTTGCTTTCCCTACAACATAGTGTGGCCCCAACACTATTTTACCATCTTGTTGAGAGCTAATTGACCGGTGGGGGGGGGGGGGGGGTTAAAATCAGTGGTTTAGGTAGGATCAGCACTAGCTGCAACAAAAAGGGCCAGTGAACATGGTTGACCTGGACTTAACTTCATGACGTTTCTAGATTGAGAGCCTCCAGTGTAGGGATCTGACTGTCAGTTGTCTGAAAGGGGTTTGGAAAAGTTCCATTATCAAATTATGGAGATGGATCTCGTTTCAACTTAGAAATGGAAAAAAGATTCATATTTGTACACAATCAGATGGAAATTAAATACCATTCTAGATTGGGCCTGCCTTCTGAGTTGTCCAAAATATTTTTGAAAATCAAAATAAGTATTTTGAGATTTCTCCTGTTGCATTTCATCTCTATGCAGAATGACCAATATTTGTCGTTGCAGAACCCTTTGCATTCTTTTTTTCACTGAGAGAAATAGTTTTTAATTATTTCATATGAATAAATTGGGTAATTTTTTGGTACTTAAACAAATACGTAATCAGGAACAGAAATTTGAAATAATGTGATGGAGATTTGATTTCTTGAAACTTTGCCATCAATGATCTGCAAGTTACATTTTGTACAATAAGAAAATGATGGTTTAAATAGACAGTGAAACTACCAGACCACATATTTTGATTGCAGTGTTAAAAAATTTCTGCTCCCATTTTATTTTTTTGAACAAGAACAAATCAATATCATTCATGGAAGTGTTGATAGAATTTTCTTTTCACAGAGAAGAAAAATCATGGAAGTTTACAATAATTGATATTGATTAGTTTTCCATTCAAAGAATAGAGTATGACAGGAAGACTGCAACGTCATAAACCCAGGCACATGGTCTGGTTATAATGTTATTTACTTCGTTTTAAAAGTTGTTTTGATTGATACCCCAATAGTGCAGCAAAAGTATTTATTTCATTTTTATTTTTAAAGATTAGTTCATTAGCCTGAACAGCAGCCCGACCTGACAGACTTTGAGTTCTATCAATATCGATGGAAGTCAAAGTCTGTGGGCTGCAGAAGGGCCCAATACAAGGCGAATTAGAAAAAGTTACAAAACAGATGAATACTACAAACTTAAAAATTCTTGCAAGGTGTGGTAAGCGTTTTGTAAAGTGTTCTTTAAATATCTTAATGAACAAATTTGGCGACTCAGCTTTGACGAAGATCTCTTTCAACTCTTTAGATAAATTGTTGAAAAACCTGACTCCCCTAAACTCCAAGCTATCCCTGTCCCAGCCAGAGTCAACCTTTCTTGTTGTTCTCACTAGAATGTTTCTTGTTTCCATATGATGGTCATTTTTGCTTCTCTCCTTGCATATATATCCCATATTTATCGCTTCCTTGATTGTGATAAAAATGTACCGAGCGGAGACTGTCGTAACTCGGAGTTTGGGGAACAGCCTTCTACAACACTCACGTCTACCTTTTTTTTGCAATTTTTCGCAAAACTTTGTTAATTTTTCAAATTAAGTATATTCACTTGCAACAATTGACATATCAGCACCTCCAGCATTAGAGACCTACTTCTGTTTTGGCATAGGTATGTTAACCTCTAATTTTTGATGACTAACATTAAAACGAATCCAATATAAAATCATGAAGCTTCAATCTTCGGCTACACTGATCATTCAGAAACCAGATAATCAGAAATCCTGTGAGTCCAGGTAGGTTGTAGTAAGATGCTGAAATCGAATGCTCAGGGCAACCCTCCTAAAGAGGCAGAATATAAATGGCAGGCACAGCTCTGGACTGCTTCATTTTGAGATGCCAGCACTCAAGGCTATTTTTAAAGCAGGATACCCCCATTCCAGCTTGCGTTGTGTCAACTCCTCTACTTCAGAATGGAGACCTGATCCCTACTGCATTTGGGTACTGCTATGTGTGCTTGATTAGGAGCATTCATTTTTGGAAAGTAACATGCTACATCAAAGTATAACTGAAAATTCAAAAACAATAGTGCCTTCAAAGGATAGCAAGATATGCAGAGGTGATATTAAGTGATAGCGTAAAATGGCAAGTGCCTCATCTTCTAAAAAAAAAATTGAAATTTTACTGACCTGCTTATGGACACTGATAAGTGATAAGCTCTGAAATTCGCCGAGTTGTAAATACTCTCACTGAACTGGAAAAAACGTGTTCAAAGTTTGTATGAGTACGAAATGCTTGTGTTGAACAGTTTATTAGGTAAACTGAATATACGTTTGAATGATGACCCGCAGAATCGTTTCACTATTCATCCGTCTTGATTTAGTTCTATCTCTGATCAAAACATTCACAGATTTTTTAACCAAAAAATTAAACCGGACTTCCCATTCCCAAGAGACGTTCGTCGAGCGGCGACTTACGTTACGATTACCGAAACCAGAGTATCAGTTCATTTACAGTCAGATTAAATTATTGTTTTTCTGATATTTAATAAATTATAGAGATGAACGAGCATTTTCACTATCTCGAGTCCACAAAAAGGATCTTCGCTTACGGAAGGATGATTAATTGCTAGCTTCAAGGTAGGATCGCAGCGGAGGTAAACACGACAGCAAGCAAGAAAAACTGGATTTCGTGGACCACAACACTAGCACGAGCAAGGATGAGCCGAAAAAACTACACCTTTATCAAACAGTCAGAGGAAAAAGTGACAATCTGATGAATCTTGTTAGACTAGTGAACGTTCGAATAATCTCAAAATCTAAATGAATGAAGTGATAAGTAAATAACTGACTGACTGTGGGTCAGTAAGGATTCCGTATTTATTTCCGTAAAAGTCTTGCTGCGGCGCGGAACTTGACGAAACGAAAGCGCAAAGTTGTGTGCGTGTGATAAAGACCAAAACAACAGTGAGCAAGCATGGTGTCTGTCCATAAGATGGCGCCAGCAGCGCATGAATTACGTAATAAATTACTGATAAAGAAAAATAAAATCCATATCAGAGTTCATGTGGAGTAGCTTATGACAAGTCATATAACTTTCTCATTATCAAATTAACTGTTACATTCGCCCCAAATTTTGCAAAAAAGAATCAGAAAATTGTTTTACAAATAGTTCAACATGTCATTCCCTCCAAGATGCGTGTGATCAGTACAAAAAAATTTTATCACTATAAAAGGTTTTAGTGTAACTTAAAGTGTTAGGTTGGACAAAAGCACCTGCCCTGCCGGTTTTTGGCGCCACACGCCGCCATCGTCATTCGCCATTTTATGTTTTTCTTTTTTTCTTTGTTTTCTCTCATTTTCCGGGAAACTCAACGGAATTCCGTCACCTGAGCACCGACCGTCAGCGTAATTTTCCGCTGTATTCCTCAAGTACTCTTTGTTGTTCTGTTATTTATAATAATTCTCCAGCTTACCCGCTTCATTTTCCATTTTCTGTACCTCACTTCAGCAGTCTGTCATTCGCAAATTCATTCTAGCCGGTAATTTGCTTCGAACGGAAAGGCATGAAAACACGTGGTAATCCTTCGGAGCGTGAGCCAAGTTTTGTCGCCAGAAGAGTTCCTCGGCAAGATTCGTCTTCATCGTGTGTAGTATAGTACTTGTAGGTGCTGCGCGAAGATGCAAGGAGAATACACAGTCCTCCAGGAAGTAACCGAAAGCAGCTCTTTAGCCATCAGTGCTTATAACGCAGAGTGGAAATCTCACCATGCCTTACTTAGTTTTATGAGTAACCACAATGAGGTGAGTAATGCCATTTCCAGACAAGTAACCTGACTTCTTCAGTCGAAAGGACCCTGCACATCCCTTGCAAGAATGTGTACCCTGTTCGTTTTCCAATTTTTTAATTGCTGGCCAACCCTTATACAAGTCACCGTTTTTGCACCATCCGCAATTGAACATTTGATGATATCCAGGACAGGCCAGCTTAGATCCATATGCAATGCTGTCCGTTTGTCAAGAAGAGTAGAGTGAGAGAGAGTAAGAAATTGATTTGGATGGCGAAAAGAAATGCATGTGGGATCTGAGATATGACTGTCGATCGGTTTCCCTGTTCGCGTGATTTACACACACCTGACTGGAACCGTACTTGATGTGCTGGGATGAGTGATCTCTTTGACTCTATATTGCTGTACTACTTACTTTCATTTATACAAGGAATTATTGAAACTTCAACTGCGGATTGTGCAATGCCAGTGGCTAGTACAAAGTCAGCGCAATGATGACTTTTCATCAGCATCTTCAGACGATTTCAATGCAATAAAGAAAATTGAGAATTGAACAGGGCGCACATTGCCTCTAAAGAGTGTGCGAGGTCCTTTACCACATTCTCCCTCTCCACGTATCCAGTGTATCCTTAATGCAGAATTGATATTCTAACTTTTAGACAGTTCTGCGGAAGATGAATGAATCTGAGAGTGCAAGTGGTAGACCTTACTTCATTGCTCTTCTAACGTCAGGGTGTATCTCCATTTCCGCAGAAGCTCTATTTCAAAAGTGAATATATGCTTTCTGGGGCTCATGCAGAAATCAAGATATGCCCCTAGAACTTTGAAAAGAAAAGAATAGACAAATGTCACAACCAAAAATTGCACCCTTCAACAGATATTTACATGCTAACCAATGGGCCAACTGATGATTGATGCATTCAGACTGATGTGACTTTAGTCTATTCTTTTCTTTCCCCAGTTCTCTGTTATATGAGCAACAATTTTTCACATGCCATGTTGCCCCCGAGCTGAGAGAAGCCTGTAACAACTCCTCTTATGTGATTTTGAACTCAGGTATGTGTATTGGACATAGTGCGTTTTATGGAGTCTTGTTAGATCTTAATGAGAGGAGCAACAGTTAGGACTAACTATTGTGGCTAGCGCAACTCAAGTAATTGATTCCAGACACATGATATCTCCGTGCTCTCTTTTTCCTGCCTAAAAGCTCCAGGCCGTGCCATTCTGATTTGTATCCTTGGTCCTTTTCGCTTCTGTTGAGGAGTTCAGCCTTAGAATCATGCTAGCAGACCCTTTTTTACTAACACTTATGTGAGAAGTATCTCTACTAAGAGTAGTATCTATGAGTAGCAGGCAGATGTCGAGTTCTAGAGTTTTAAAACAATTGCCTATTAACTTCTCTAAGTTTTGCACTGTATTACCTTCAATTCTAAGAGGATTCTCTTCTAAGAAATACCCCTTTGAAGATTTATTTAAGTGCAAAATAAAGAGCTACAGTGATTTGTACCAAAAGTAACATCCACTGTTTCTACATACAACACTTCTTTAATTTCCAGGCAATTTAAGCATTGAAAAAAGATGAAAGTCTACATATGTATTATGTTTGGTCACTGTTTCATAAATTTCAAAATAATAAAAACATTTGTTGGTAACTTCTCCAGAGAATAGGAACATATTTCTCTAATTATTATAGTATGGATCTTTAATTTCCATGAAAAGACCAACTTTCGATACTAGGACCCCCTTTCACCCGAGGAGTTATGTAAGGGTTTCAGGATTATAAACTTCTGAATCCTTGAGGTCAGCTCACTTCAATCTGGCTTACTCGAGCCTCTGGAAGCTGAACTTTTCTTGTGTAAGAAGCTGATTAAGCTCTCTGTATCATCATCCCGTGTGGAACATGACTCTGAAAAGATCATGCATGGTCAATTTATGATAAAATTTGATCAAGTGATAGTAGAATCTAGTGGCCATACAATGACCCAAGACTGACATCTTATTGAGAGATAAGAAGATTAATCTATAGCTCATATTTTTCCTGCTAGTCCTTCATGTAAGTTTTGAATTTGGTTTCTGTATTTCAGTATGTCTCAAGACGACCAGAAAATCAATGAATTCACGGATAAAAGAGGTAAAAGGAGAAGTCAAAATGAGTGGCCAATTGTGTATTCAAAAGAATATGATGTCAAACTGTGCGGACTTCAAAAGCTTCATCCTTTTGATGCAGAGAAATGGAGGCATATTTTCTTGGTGAGTTTAAGTTTTTCCCTTATTACCCAACTTCCCTCTGTTTTCTGCTAAAATGGATTGAGAAACTTCAGTGCAGAGAGACTGTCCAGAACAGTTGGGAATTCATGCAGATTGGAAGTTGAATGTTCCTGGCGCAATCAAAGACTTGGAAATAGCAAGAAGTTAAGTTGAAAACACTGATGAAGAAGGAGATAGGCATTTGATAATTTTTTATACTTTTTTATTATTATTTCAATTTTCGATCGAAAGATCCATTGACTATCCTTTTTCTCGTAATTAAATTCTCTTATTTAAATGAATGAAAAATCAAGTATTTGTGAGGAGATTTATGGTGGAAAATCAAGAATGATAAGCAGTAGAATTTGATAGTATTCTGATTTTTATAGAGCACGTATACAAATTGTCTCTATGCATTTAATGTAATGGAAATCTTACCTGCACAGTTGTACATCAAACATAAGGAGATCTAAAGAATGTGATTCACTATGGTCCTAGAATTTTGTTTCAGAATCTCAAGAAAGAAAACATGCTGTCAGATGAGACTGTCTCCACCCCAGTGGAAGCAGATGCGGAAATGTTGTTATTAGTGCATACTCAAAAATACTTGAACAGTTTGAAGGTAATTTTTTCAATCTATTTGTCCCCCAATTAAGTAATCGTGCAATTTGAAGGGTTACTTCCATTAGTCAAAAAAGTGATCAACCTAAAGGCAGAATGTTCCAAATCATTTAAAATTTTCTCCAAATTTTTCTGCGCCTCCCATGACTTTCAACTAAAGTGTGAATTTTTCCATAAATTCTAGCATTTAGCTGAGGTTGTAGATTGCCTTAATCTCTGGAGACCTGACCCCTCATTGGATACCATTTTGGTTATCTTTGTTTTATGCCACTGCAGTTTTCTCTGAATCCCATCTTTTTAAATCTCTTTGAAATTCCTGTAAATTAAAATAATGCCTGCCGCTTTAAAATTCAATCAGTAAAAAATGATGAAGATTCAATTTTTGTTTCTCACTTTAAAATTTTTCCTCTTCTTGTTTATAATTTTTTTTTTTTTCTTTTTTTCTGACTAGTGGAGCTGGAAAGTTGCCAAGATAACTGAAATCCCTGCAATAGCGATCATTCCCAATTGGATCATTAATCAGCGGTATCTGAAACCTATGAGGTATTTCCCTCTCCTTTTTTTTCAACTTAATATCTATCTCGGAAGCTGCTATGTTGTAGAGCCTTACTGTGCATAGAGTGTGCCATGTAGTCTTTGTCATGTTAATTTAATCCAAGAAAGAAATTTTCTTTGAAGAGTGCTGCATGCATAACCAACTTTGTCATGTTAATTTAATCCAAGAAAGAAATTTTCTTTGAAGAGTGCTGCATAACCAAAGTAGAACCACATGCAGATTTTACCACTGAAGGCTGTGTGCATCATGTCCTGCAGCAGACGTCCAGCTGATGCTAATACGCTAGGAGGTAGAGACCCTGAACACATATATATTCCTCCTTCGACTGTTGAAAAATACTCAAAGTGCTGTGTTGATAGTTATGAGACGTATGAGGTTGAATTAAAATGTATTCGATTCCTCCTCTTCCGTGCCAGTAAGGAGAGCTTCTCCAGTGTTTTGCTTCAAATGACTCACAAATGTAAACAATTATGATTTTCTCTTTTTGAATGAGCATTATCACCATTAAAAAATAAATTTTGTGTTTGAACAACGAGTTAAGATAGAAAATCTTAACTCTCAAAGAAGCTTAGTAATGGTGCTTCTCGAATTTATCAAAACTGGAGCTGATGTCGTCACTAGTTGTTGCAGAGCCTAACTTGGATAATAATATGTATAGCTTAGTAAGTTGGACTGTAGCACTCTTAAGTGGAGAAACTTCCTGGCCATGCAACTGGCAGAGTGCGTTCAGTTGCATGTGAAAATTGGAAGATCCAAAGAACAGGATTTAAAAATGGGAGGGTCGTACAAGGGGGTCTTGAATACAGAAAAATTTGCTTGCCTCAGGTTCAAAATGGCGAATTTTTTTATCAGTTATGGATTTTTTAAAGTAAGGTGTCAAAAAGATGGTCATCACTTTGAAAATATTGGAATGAGATAAAAGGTTTTAAAATGAGAAGGCTCGAATTATATTTTTTCATGATAGATTTTTGATTGCACCCTCTTATCGACCACAGTTTTCTCATGTGTCTGTTTGTCCACAGTTAGAATAAGTAAATATGATGAGCGAAAGATGCTCTCTTTGGTCATGTGCTCTTACAGACTATACTAGCTCTTGTAAACAAAACTGGTCTTACAGTCATCCATCCAAGTAACTCTTAATTTTTCTATTGGTCTATTCGTTTTTATTGTTTATTTGTTTCTTTCCCTCTCAGGTTTCAAGTTGGCGGTTCTGTTCTAGCTGGAGAGTTGGCCATCCATCGAGGATGGTCTATCAATATAGGCGGTGGATTTCACCATTGCTCCGGGAATGAAGGTGGAGGATTTTGCTCTTATGCTGACATCACACTTTTGATCAAATGGCTCTTCAAATTTTATCCGCAACGAGTCAAAACAGCAATGATAGTTGACCTTGACGCTCATCAAGTAAGAGACCTGCTTTTTGAATACTGATAGAGGAAGATACTGATAGGGAAGGAGGTAGAAGATTTGTAAAATGGGCTTTTATAGTTTTTAGTTTCATAGTTTCGTCGTTTTTAGAAATATTTTAAAAAGGTATCCCTCGATTCTTCCTCGTTTGAAGATTTTAAAAGTTGCCTTCAACTGAGGAAGATATTTATTATTTCCTACACAAAAAAAAAAAAAAAAAAAAAAATTGCTGATTCAACAATTCAATTGCTAAAAACAGTGAGTTCAATGTTTCAACGCAGATTTTACAACAAAAAAATGCTACTTTAACTACCCCTGTGGTTAAATTAGTTTACAGTGTGGTTAAAGTAGCATTTTTTGATTGTAAAATCTGCGTTGAAACATTGCACTCACTGTTTTTAGCAATTGAATTGTTGAATCAGCAATTTTTTTTTTCCCGTGTATATTGAATGAAATATTATAGTTAAAAGTAGAAAGAATCTAGAAAAAGGATAGTCTAATCACTCAGGTTTTCAATTGAAGCTGTGTTGAGTGGTAGATCTACATGGATCTGTAAAATATCGGTGAATGTCACTTAAGCAGAGTTTCTGGCAGTCAGAAAAATGGAGGAAGTCCAAGAATTTGCAGCAACCTGGAATTCCTGTAAAAGTCGGGGAAGTTAGTGAGGAGTAGGCACAGTTACATAGCAAAGTCGTCCGATACAATCTGAGAAAGTGGAAACAACGTGAAGTAATTTGTTCCATAACTCGAATTTCTTGAAGTGAAAATTTTGTATGAAGTCTAGCAATAGTTGGAAAGTCCGATGATTTGAAAATGAAGAAATTATGTAAATCATGCCTAAATAGTATTTCTCAATCCATATCAACAGTGAATGGCCGATCATAGTGATCAGTGTGTCAGTCATGTCATTATAAATGCATTTTTGTATACATTTCTTAACACGATAATTGCACCGCCATTTTTGAGCGATTTCTTTCACACTTGCCCATTTTTCACGTCTTTCAAATTGCTGTAAATTTTAAGGCAAATTGTGGCATGCATGGACCAACCACTATTGGTCCCTTGGGACTGGCTTGGCAGTTATTATGTCAAATTTCTAATTTCCAACTGCATAATAAAAATTCTCTTTTCAGGGTAATGGACATGAAAGAGACTTCTTTAATGATGAAAAAGTGTTCATCATGGATGTTTTTAACAGAGAAATTTACCCTCGAGACTCGCCGGCCAAAGAAGCCATTAAATGTATGGTGGAATTAGAGTCATACACGTCTGACTCAGAATATCTTGATCTAGTTGAAAGGTAAGAGCTTACATCAATTCCGATGAATTTTATTTTTCTATGCGTAATCTTTGCAAATAGAAAGAAAATATTCTGAATTGCAAGGCCAAAGGAGTTGGTATTGCTGAGATTATCAGTCAATAGGGAAATTTTTGGGGGTCTAGAAATTTTTGCTGAGTCAGATTATAGTTTTTCGTAGGTGAAATATCGTGAAAAAATCCAACATGTTTATTCAAAAGTTCCGAAAATAATTTTAAAGGGGAGACGAGGCTAATCAAGAGCCAACAGTTGAGTTGATGCAGCAAGGTGATACGGAAAGTTGAGTTCAACCAATCAGCAAATGCCGCTCCCCCGCATAGCTGCATCATCAGAACCAGCAAAAAATATAGTTTTCATCAAGAAAATTTCTAGAATTCGAGTTCACAATCATACTTTCAGAAAATGAATTAAAAAATTGGGTGTCACTGACCCATTCAGGCAGCTAGGCATTATGAATAATCTTGTGAGTTTTCTTTTTTTTATGTAGTTTTTTTTTTTAGTTTTCACTCTGAATAAACAAAAGCCCATCTTCAGATTTTCTTTTCTTTTCATTACCTCTCCCCATTCATAGCATTATTCATTGTCAGTTCATCCAATTGACATCTACTATGAAACCGAAGGAAAAGCAAATGGTCTCATTCCGAATCTTTTAACTGACTGTTCAAAGGAGAAGGTAAAAATATTCTCTTGGTTTTTTTCAGTTGTCTCCTCTTTTTCTTGAATTGTGTATGTTTGACTTTCATGGCTTGCAATTCTTCAAACTACTCTGTCATTACGTTGTGCATTTATGTTATAAATGATCACATGGCAATTCTTTTTTTGCAGGAAGTTGGAAAGATCATTACATAAATTCCATCCAGATATATTAGTGTACAATGCAGGGACTGATATTTTAAGTGGAGATCCGCTAGGGCGTTTAGATATTTCTGCTGAGGTAAGATGACTTTCAAGTTTTTCTTTTTTGCTCCTAACAACGTTATACTTCCATCTATTTAAGATATATATAATATATAATGATCTAGTTATACTTTGCCTCCAAGAAAGAATGAGATCAGCTCTACGAATTCTACTTCTCTGGCAAATATTAGGGCTCAAAACTCATCAGCTCAATCATTTGCAACGCAGATTTTAAAGCGTTCTGGCCATAGAAGAAAAATTTAATCAGGGTATGCTTATTTTCACAATATTGTAAGGGTGTGGAAAGTTCTTGGCCTCTGCAATCTAAGATCTGTTTGGATCTTTTCCAAAATGTCAAAACCACTCGTTGACCTAAAATTTCCTCTTTATGTAGTACCTATGTGTTTCATGTATTATTGAGTAATTCTTAATGTGATGAAGTATCCTCTGCAATTTTTGAAAGCTTTTTTTGGGAGTTGCCACATTCAGTGAATACCAAGAAATGTCAGGAAAAATCCGGAAAGTCAAGGGAAAAACAAAAGTGTCAGAAAACAATTATTCAGACACCCTTATCTCTTTTCCAGAATGGGCTTGATGTTTCTAACAACAAATTTAGCCTGAAAACCATTTCAAATGATGCATTTTTAACCATCTGGTGCACCTCCAATTGTCAGGGAATTCTGGCCAAATGTGGTAGGAACATTCATTTCATAAATTCTGTGGCAACCCTGTTATTAGTCAGAGTGTATTTGTAAAAGTTTTCTTTGAGGAAATTAAAATTGTGTAATTCTTAAGCCACTGTGCCCCATTTTGTTTTGGTTCCATCTATTACCGACTAATATTTTCATTAAATCCTTTCTTTGATTGTCTTAACAGGGTATTATCAGGAGGGATGAAATAGTTTTCATGAAAGCCAGAGAGCGGCGAGTGCCTATTGTAATGTTAACCAGTGGTGGTTACCTGAAGAAAACAGCAGAAATCATCTCCAGATCCATTCTGAATTTAGAGGCTTTGAACTTAATATCAAGATAGTTGGTGAGATTCATTAACTCTTCTAGGCTTGATTGGTCAAGGGATATTTTTCTTCTCTTCTCTTCTCTTTACTTATTTATTTTTAGCTCACAGCATACATTTTGACAGTATTTTCTTTCGATAAACCAAGAAATGTTGACCACTCAGAAAAGTTGTTGAAAACAATAGGAAACATTGTTTTCAGTTGCAACCTTGAACGTTGCTTTCTTATTTGCTGCTCAGAATGGAGTGAAAAAAAAAAAAAAAGCAAAAATTAACCCAGAAACAATTTATTTTTAACATTAAATAAATTTATTGTATTCTATATTCAATTGAGATGCATTCAATTTGTATTTTTTGAACAAAATGTGTCCTCAAAAGAAGAGTTGTTTCTCGGTGAGAGTGGCTTGAAAATCACAACGAAAGTTTTAATTCATTTAGAACCTAAAAATTGACCACCAGGTAGGGTAACAAAATTAGGCACAACAGGATTTGCTGTCGCATCAAAATTTCATGCAAAACATATTGAACACATCAGAAACTTTCAAAATTAACTCATCAGTGAGAAATGAACGTATATAATTTACATTATAAACAGTAAATTCAAATTCACTTGCAAAAAAAAAAAAAAAACGTCAAATAAGGCATTGAAATCAATCTGACCTCAGGAAAAATAACTAAATCTTTGTTTCACACACATTGCCTTCCTCTTCTAATACGAGGTGCCTTTAAGCTTGTTTACAAAAAGTTTGCTCACAAGAAAATTCTTCCATTGTAAAGTATGAAGAAATTATTTTGGTGCTCGATTTACGCGAGTAGATTCTGATTTTTTTGTTAGCCGAAAGTGTGAATTTGCGCATACAAGAAGTATCATTTATTTTATGAGTTGAATTTAGAAAGTGTCAATGCATTCATCGTATTCCAAGCAAAATTTTGACAAGATAACATTAATTGTGTTGCCCTATTTTGTACCCTTAAAGACCCTTTAAGACCTGGGATTGTATCCCTTTCCATGGACCAAGCAACTGGATGGAGCAGTCTGTCTCCCCTCCCCCAAAACGCCACAGTCTGATAGAAATTGCAGGGACAAGTCACTTTTGTAAAAGTGAGATTCATTTAAGGATCATTTTTATGAAGTTTCAGCCAGAATTTCAATAATCTCCCTCTTCTCTTTTCGATCTTTTTTCTCCAAAGAAAACTACTGAGTAGTGGTGGTGGAGTGCAAGAGTAATGCATATGATCTCGGGGTGCTTTCTCCTTTTTTAAAGTTCCTTTTGTTTTAACATTTAGTTTTTAAATTTTCAGTTAAGATAAATTAAAGCATGCCCCTTGTGCTCTGAACTATCCAGATGCAATAAGTGTGTCTCATTCCTCTAAAATTTTGATCTTTTCATTAACTGTTACATTTTGTTCCAAAACCTCGCTAACAAAAGCAATTTTAATAAAATTTTCAAAGATAATTTATTTCTCTCATTTCATTTGCAAGTAACCCATTTTCTGACTTTGCCTCATGGTCTCTTTAACAGTACTTTACCAGGTTTAAGAAGTGCAACTGTTTTTGTCATGTATACTCCGTGAATTAGTCCAAGCATAAGAAATCGAATTGTTTTTAAATCTCCTTGCCTTAGCTTATTTTGAGTCTTCGCCGGGATAGAAGGTGTGGAAAACTGAGTGATCCTTGATTGGCTTGCTTGGTTGTTTACTCTTGTAAATGATAGGCATCAATAATTAAAAAACCACTTTCTCTCCTAAAGAAAGAGCCTCTCTGAACATATTTGTCCCATCAAGCCTCTGACCCTCTTATGTCATTGCAGCATGTTTATAAGAATTGCCTCTTTGGAATGCTCTTCAAAAATTGCGAACTCTTATCAAATGTTAAATCTTTGAAGTACACATAAGTCATCAACAATACAAATAACATCTTTCTAGCAGTATGATCCGTGTTCATGTCAACTCAAAAATAGAATTGAAGTAGATAAAAATACATTTTGGAAAAATGAAAGAAATGAAGGAACAATGACTAATTTGATATCAATGAAGGATAATACGTCCCTTATCAGTTTATTCCCAAGACCAGTACATTTTGAAGCTGTTGTGCGGAACTAGATAGCCAACACAACTTCCTCTTGTGGTACACTGTGGGAATAGTCTAAAATGAAGGACCATAACTAGAGATCCTCTCTATCATTCTGCTCTGAAGATGATAAAACCTCATGAGAAATTACTCCAAGAGAATGAGAGTGCATTTAGTGCCAAGGGCCAAGCAGGCTCTCAGTCACAAGGGAAGATTCAGCTATTACTTGTCTTGGTGGATAGTTTTCACCATGTGCCAGCATTATGACTTCAGTGTTCATCTTCGTGTTCAATGAGTTTTTAATGTTCTGGTAGAATGAATCTGTCAGAGGCAAATTTTACCCCCCATTGAAATTCTAAAGCGGCGTTCATGAATAATCAAAGGATTTCTTTATCGAGAACTTGTCCCAAATTTGTTGAAGTACTCAGCTGTTGGAACATTCACATTCACATACTTTTTAAAGTTGTTAAGTTTTTCTTCTTGCTCTTGACTCAAGAATTTATTCTCTTGTGCTATTCTGTATTGCGTCTCCCTAAAAGCAGAGAAGAAAATCTATTGAAACTTCATTTTTATTGTATACTACGAAATCAATTATCTTAATTTGTTTCACTGTACCTCTTTAACAGTTGACTGATCGCCGTAATTGTGCAAAATTGTGTGTAATTTTTCTTTTGTCCTTTTGAGGATTTCGCCAAAAATTATACACACAATTTTTTTAGGTCACTCTATTCTCTCTCTATTCATGAAGTAGAAGGAACAGTTTAAATATAGGTTAGCCTCCCAATAGTTTGACTATTGCGATTGTAATGAGACAGTCCTCTCTGTCTCAAATAAGCCTTGAAAACTTCATCCCATTTGTTGAAAGTGAAACTATAAAATGATGAACTTAATCTTAAGTGAACAAAGAAAAGCAATGTAAAATAGATGGAAACGTTCCGCTTTCTATTTTTTCATCGGACCATGTATGATTAGAGTTTTGAGAATGTTCACAATTAGTTTCATGTTGTTCAGAAGAAAAATTAGTGCAATGAAATGCTTGCTACCAATCAATTCATTTTGTTGAAAGTGAAGTTGGTTTTTATCGAGTCAAACATCCTCAGAAGCTGAGATCATTCTTTGTGAAAGCAATGAAAACTCTGGTACTCATATCATATTGTTTGCGCTCACACCAAAAAAAAAAATGTCCGTGTTTATTAGCTCACTTGCTCAGAAGGGGAAAAAAGGGGTCGGTTTATTGTTTCTCACAAAATGCACTCCTTTCTCTCTCATACCTTTGTTTTTGACGCATTACATCCATCTCCTGAGCTGCTTGTTTTGCTTGAGTTTCCATCAGATCTTGCCATCTTCTTTCATTTTTTGCCTCAGCTTCACGCTGCTTCTAAACGATTTTTGAAAAAAAGTTCAATTAACGTAATAACTCCCAAAATAGATGGAAACCTTCAATACAGCTTGATGAAATATGCTTATTTGCTAATGCACCACTAGACAAGGTACGAATTTAAGCATTCTGATACATGTTTCTTAACCAGAATTTCACGTAGAACACAATTCGCGCAACGAAAGTTACTGAAACCAACTCCTAACGGAGATGTTAACATTTTTATTTCACCTTGGTTACGAGTAATTTGAACTGCCCGCTCACAAGAAACTCAAAGCTCTACGTGAGTCAAATCGCGTACTACAACGGTTTTATCAAGCTTCTCAATCGAGCAATGTTCATTTCCCACCATGTGTTGTTCAAATTATAAGCAATTTGCTATAGCTGAGCCAAAGCATCAAGATTGAGGTTGCCAGGTTTTTTTATCGCAGATACATTCATGATAACGTTTAACGCGCGATGTGAATCATGTAGAGCATTGGGTTTTCATGAGCGAGTGGTTTGAATTCACGCACCAAGAATCATTAAATATCTTCGGAAGGAGTTGATTTCGGTAATTTTCGTTGTGCGCATCGTGTTTTACGTGAAATTTTGGTGAAGGAACATGTATCAGAATGCTGAAATTCGTACCTTGTCTAGTGGTCCATTATAATAAGCTCGCCAAAAAATACTGATGAATTTGCTATCCAATGAGGACCTCAAATCTTGAAAAAACAACTTTAAAGAAACAATTTGACTCAGCGAAGTAAGTCAGAAAAATCACGGAATTTTGCCTCAGAAATTTTTTCTGTCAATCTGGTAAGGTCTGGTCCGGATGCAACTATTCGTGTTCTCAGGATGTCCATTTTGCATACACAAATAATTGCAGGCGTTCTGGCTTTCTTAAGAATAAGAACGTACGGCTGTGGTGGTAGTTCTCAAGAGGGTTTTTTTTTTATTGACTGGCGGTACGACCGATCGGCGCGTTTTTTAACTCACTGGTTTGTGCTGACGTCATGACCGGTGGAGCCACCGCCACACAATGGATCGAGTCGATAGGAGAGGTCGGACAAAATTTGGAAACTTTATACGTTCATAACTCCTTTTATACAAAGTTTGGAGTTCTGAAAGTGGTTCCATCGGTTTTCTCGTAAAATTTTCTTCTACCAGCACCTTTCGAATTTTTAAATGTGACGAAATAAACATCAAAATTGGCAGTTTTAGTCACAAATTTAATGTCCGACCTCGCTAATTGACTCGATCCACCGTGCGCCGGTGAATCGTGCCCAAATCACCGCTCGGATTACCGGAGATTTTCCTGTACTTTCAATCCACACGGAGAAAAAAAACTCGTGCGTGGGACCCGAAGTTTAGGTCATATGGATCTCTGAAGTTTTCGGATTTAGCATCTGAACACTTTAGGTCTAGCTGCCGAGGTTCGGATCACACATATGAAACTTCAGTTCTTCCATCTGAAGTACTTCAGATGTGAGAACCGAAGCACTTCAGATGTATGAACTGAAGTTTCAGATGTGTGATCCGAACCTCGGCAGCTAGACCTAAAGTGTTCACATGCTCAATCTGAAAACTTCAGAGATCCATATGACCTAAACTTCGGGTCCCACGCACGAGTTTTTTTTCTCCGTGCACCGGTCCACCGGTGGACAATCTAACCCTACTTCAGCCTAACCTCAGGCCAAAAATAAACTAACAAACGAGAAAACGTGGGTACTTCGCGCGCCGCCGCTGCCGAGTCCTATATTTCTGCATCGTCACTGTCGCCTATGCATTGGATTATGTAATATTCAGGTTTTTATAGTGTTATTTTTCCTCGTACTGTAATTACGGCAGAAAAGGAGTCAATGCTGGTACATTGAGTATATATTTACACTATTGCAGTATCATTGAGTCAAAGGTTTGAAGAGAGGAAGAAAGCCATTTGTTTAGTTTTTTTAGTTTTTACTTTTTGCCCTGTAACGGTGCTTTGGCCTTAGTGCATGGGCACAAACAGCCACTAATAAGATATATGGTCAGTAGATAGCTAGATTATTGATTATTGGTGGTAGAAGAAACTAGGATGTTGATTATTTGCTTGGATTATTCCATGTGTGGATGTTGGGAGTGGAAGTTTAAAGTTAAACAATTATTTTGTTGGAGCGGATGAAGTTGCTCAGAATGGAGTATTTGTTCTTAGATGGATCAGCTAATAGGATGGCTGAGTTGTTAGGGAAGTAGACGCCAATTTGGCTCAGTTGATCGATGAGTGATGATAATTTACTGAGTTGATTGCACTGAAGAAGTATGTGGTCGATAGTCGCAATTTGTCCACAAGCGCACAGGTTTGAGTCAGCTAGGTTGATTCTTCGTAGATGAGCTGCAAATCGTCCGCGAGCCATTTGTTTACATTGGTGGGAAGTGCGTTCTTAAACTCCCGACTGATCGCGGGCAATTTCGTACGAAAACGGCGACCGGTGGATTTCCACCGGTGGCTCCGCCGATCAGAAAAAGAAAGCGCCCAGGGTTTGTGGTGTTCCTTCAACTATACATGTAGTATGGCGTCAGGCCAGGCTTCTTTTCCACATCTTCCTCTATTCATCAGCCTAGCGCCTGTCTCTCCTTTTCATCCTCACAACCCCGCGCCAGGCACCTCCCTTGTCCGCGATTCCGCGACCTCGGGAACTCCCGTTAGCCCGGTACCGCCTGGCACGGATGATTCCCTACCTGTTTCTTTCCCGGCTTTCCCTTCATCATGATCATCCCCTTGAACAGCAACCAGGAGACAGTGGACCCACACTCTGATTTTGGCCACCGCTCGGGCCACCACTCATCCGGTGCGGTCGCTCCTGCAGCCCAGCTGATAGTTTTTAGTACCACCCTGCTGTACTGTACATTCATCTATTCATATATATTTGTTCGTCACGAGATTCGTTTTCCGTTCATTTTATTGACTTTTCACCATCCATCTACCATACCACCACACGGCACACCAACAGGTTCTCTAGGTACGTTGCATTTACAATTGTGTTTACCATGAAGTCCTCGTTGCATTTACAATTGTGTTTACCATGAAGTCCTCGTTGCATTTACAATTGTGTTTACCGTGAAGTCCTCGTTGCATTTACAATTGTGTTTACCGTGAAGTCCTCGTCGCATTTACAATCGTGTTTACCATGAAATCCTCGGAGTTTTAATCTGCCGCGCTAAGGAAGAACGCCGTATGAACATTCGAGAGTTGCCAAATTTCCCCCGATAAAACATGTATTTTTGACTACACTCATGCACACTTTTCTTTGAACTTTTCATATGTTTTAGATAGAAATGCGTACGAAATTGTCCGAAAATTTTGGAAAATAATACTCACAATTTTCCCAGTAAATTTGGTTTTTATTTGAAGAAACTTGGCAACGTCTGAAGGCTCATACGGCGTTCTTCCTTAGCGCGGCAGTAATGAGCCGTGTTGCATCACGGCAGCGTCGCTAAATGATGCCAAATTTCCACCAAAAACATTTCCACCTATAGGCATCGTGGATGTCAATCCCGCAAATGTCTATACCGATAAAATTTTCGCAATTCGCAGTTCGCATCTCGTTTTGCAGCGCCGATAATATGATAAACAATTCATCCATATTTCCAAGATTTCATGACGAACAGGATGTTTTTTCTTTGTTTCAACTTTATTATTTCGAGTAATTATAAAGTCATGATTTGCATCCACCGGTTACGGATCTAAATAGTAATAAAAATAAGCCCCAAAGATAAAAAATGTGTTATAGTAGTTAATTGTTTAAATTTTTTTACAGCCTTTGAAGGCTCAACGGGCACCTACCGACGGCACGTTGCATAGAACCCTTGAATATAGCAAGACTCAATATTAGGTCGAGATTAATTTTTCAACAGCACATCTTTCTTAAATAGGTACTAAAAATAAAAGAAAAACAACGAGCAGTAAAATTATACGCGGATTGCAAAAGACACGGCAAAATATACCTTTTTCTCTTCTCTTTGAACGTGCTGGGTTTCTCTTATTTTCTGAATCATCGCATTTGTCATTCCCTTGTACATGGGACAATTGATTCTCCCCGGTCCAAAAGCACTCATGAACCCCACTTCCAAAGGCTCCGTTAAAAGGTCGCTGTTAGCAGTGTTCGTCATCTCTGCCCGATCGTTTTCAATTTTCTGGCGTTCCCGCTGCTGTTCTTCCATTTTCCTTTGCTCTGCCTGCAATTGAGATCATAAGTTGAGACCGAAATCGACAGAAACAGTGTGCAATTCAAGTAGACCATACACTGAAAAAAAAGTAGCTTGGATCAAGCATGATAATTCTTGATCTTGCCGCCAAGAATTTTCTTTATCTTGTTTCAAGCTGACTTTTTCTTGATTCAAGAAAAATAATGCTTGGGTTAAGCAAAAAAGTAGCTTATATTAACCAGCAAAATTCTTGATTTAAGAAGAAATACTTCTTGGCGGCAAATTTAAGATTTTTTTTTCCAGTGTAGCAAGGGTACCATCGGACGTATTTCTGTCAAACGGAGCCAGAGACAGGTGGGATTAGGAGGGGTGTGCTCGTTAGTTGAGGGCTGTTAGAATGAGAGGGAATTATAAAGCGCCAGTGACGTCAGCGGCAACGACGGAACCGTCGCGCTACCATCCGGCTACGTATTAACTCATGAGCCCTGTTCGCAACGTTCTTGTCACATTTCCATGGCTCATGAGTGCCGCTTCACAGTTGGCGCTCCGTTCCGTTTTCCAGAATGTAAAATCTCGCTTTTACATCTCTTCAAAGAGAATCTCGCCCACTTTTACATTGTTTCTTCACGCAGATTTCTAGAGCACACCCCATCTTCCCCACTCCTATAGTTCAGTTTAGCAGAAATACGTCCAATGTATTGTTCTCGACCGCGTGGTATAATAATTTTGGAGGCTGAGATAGTACTTTTTCTTTGTTTGAAGGTTCTAAGACTATCAACTTAGGTGGGGTGATAGACTTTGGCACACATCCAAAAATAAGCCAAAAAGTAAGGAAAGTGTTGACCTGCGTGATGTGTCGACCTTTTTGCGAAAACCCAGCGCGTTGCAGAAAATTGCGGAAGTCTAAAACTACTTCCCTGCCAAGCAAGAGCACAGTTCGTGGTGGGAAATAAGCCTTTGTCGCATATTGTTTTATTTGTATTCGTACCCATTGTATGCATCATTTTAAGGATCAATAAAATGCCAAATCACAACACAAATTGGAAGTGCAAACTTGTGATTAGTGAGAATGAACATGGGACAATAGAGCATAGGATGCCGTGTAATCGGGCCAGGAGTGCAGACAATTCTTCTTGATTTTTTGATTCGTGCAACCGAACTTCTTTGATCAGTTCTTGCGGAACATCATAAGTTCAGTTATGCGAATTGAAAGTTGGGTTTGACTAACCGGATGATAGAGGTGTAGAACATCATGTCCCCCTTCGTTTTGTGGATGTGTAATTTTATCTTCTCGGAACTTGAAAGTCAAAATATTTGTATCACGTGTTTCGCCCCATCCAAATTTTCTACTCCGCGTTAAAGTCTTTGAGCTAGCCGGAAAACGTATACACATTCTCCTTTATTTCGTGGATGAATTTCAGAATCGGAACAGTTGTATCACGAGTTTCGCCCATCCAACTTTTCTACTCCGCGTTAAAGTCTTTGAGCTAGCCGAAAAACGTGCACATTTTCCTTTATTTCGTGGATATGAAATTGTACCTATCTGAAAGTCGGAACAGTTGTATCACGTGTTTCGCCCCATCCAACTTTTCTACTCTGCGTCAAACTCTCTGAGTCAGCGAAAACGAGACCAAGCTCTTTTTCATTGTTCTGAATATGCGAGAAAGGTTTTTTTGCGCTTCATAATAAATTGTGACCGGATCTGTAATAAGGGACCTCATACCCCGGCGAAAATGCCCGAAACTCAAAAGAATTCTTCGAGGAACACGTGAAACATTTAAGACTTTCGTTCAGACTGCATGATAGGACTTTTTGACTTTTTATTGAACAGTCGTGAGATTTTAAAGATATCCTTTTTACCAAGGTTCTTCTCCACGTAGAGGCCTCCTAGAGGCTCATTGATTACTCCCTACCAATAAGAGAGCCGGAAAACGCATAATTGATGAGCTTATTTGAGAGCTGCGCGGAGAGTAGCTTTCACATGAAGCTAGTCCTATGGAAAAGAATATAAAACGACGAAAATGGTCAATCGAAGAATCCTGATCGGTCGGATCTTGCTGCGCAACTTATTTCCAGCGAATTTCGTTTGATAACTTGAAAGCCTGACCAGATTTTCTGAAGTCTATCCGATTTAAGACGAAAGTACGCTCAGGCCCAAAACAAAAAAAACCTCACCAATAAGAGGGCCAGGAAAGACATCGATGAGCTTATTTAAGAGCACTGGACAATAAGTAAGCTTGGATCTTGAGTCCAGACTCTTAAAACATTGACAAGAAAAAAACCTCTTGATTCAATCGGACTTATTGCTTGAATCAAAAGGAAATCCGCCTTAATTAGAAGGCTCGGCTCTTCGATTCAAGGAAAAATCGGATTGAATCAAGAGTATTTTTTCTTGTCAATGTTATTAAGAGTCTGAACGCTAGATCCAAGCGACTTTTTTCTAGTGAGCTAAGTTTGTACGTGGAGGAGAGCTCTCATATGAAGCTAGTCCAACGGAAAAGGACACACTGAAAAAAAAATCTCGGTGTATTTACTAAGAAAAGGGTAAAATTACCAAGAATTCAGGGTTCTATTTGATCCCAGTTTTTTCTTGGTAAAATTACCATTTATGGAATTGGTAATTTTACCGAGAAATCTCGGTAAAATTATTGAACTTTCTCGGTAATTTTACTGGACCTTGGTAAAAGCGCCAATATTTTTTATCTACTGTGGTAGAATTACCGAGATAAAATGGCAAAGTTACCGGGAATTGATTACCAATAAAAGTGGTATTCTTACCTGAAAAAACAGTAAAAATACAGGTTTTTAGGTAAGCTTACCAGTCTGTCTTGGTAAAATTACCAATAATTGGTAAAAAAAGTGAGATGGTGAAGGGTAAAGGTACCAACGGACCTTGGTAAAAACGCCGAGAATTTTTTTTCAGTGCATGAAAACGACGATAATACTGCCATGCTAAGGAAGAACGCCGTATGAACATTCGAGAGTAGCCTTTCCTTTGATAAAATGTTTATATGTGAGGAAAGTTATGAATATTTTTCCTTGACACTTTCAGGAACTTTAGATCAACATTCAAAGAATATCCCCTGAAAAATTGGAAGAAAAATATTCATAAGTTTACCTGGAAATTCGTATTTTATCGAAGAAAATTTGGCAACGCCTGATGGCTTATACAGCGTTTTTCCTTAGCACGGCATAATAGTCAATCGAAGAATCCTATTAATCGGTCGAATCTTCCCGCGCAACTGATTTCTAGCGAATTTTTGGAAGGCCTGGTCAGATTTTCTAAAGTCTATCCGTTTGAGACGAAATTACGCTCACGTAGAACAGCTCCAAAGCTTCAATAAGATTGAGGCCTGGTCAGATTTTCTAAAGTCCATCCGTTTGAGACGAAATTACGCTCACGTACAACAGCTCCAAAGCTTCAATAAGATTGACAAAAAACGCAAAAATAAATGATCCTAATTGACTCGCATGAACGAAAACCCCGCAATCACCCACAAGACTCACCAATGAGTGACTAGAAATTATATGAAGTTTCTTGTTTTTGTGGCTTTTGCCTTGTTTTTATGCTTACACAATATTATTTCTCTGCATGATCTCCTTGTCGTTGGTGTTGGGTTATTTTTGCTTTAATGGACCACTAGACAAGGTACGAATTTCAGCATTCTGATACAGGTTTCTTAACCGGAATTTCACGTAGAACACGATGCGCACAAGAAAAATTACCGAAATCAACTCCTTACGAAGAAATTAAATGATTCTTGATGCGTGAATTCAAACCACCCGCTCATGAAAACTCAATGCTGTACGTGATTCACATCGCGCGCTAAACGTTATCATGACAGTCTTTGCGATATATACATCTGGCAATCTTAATCTTGACGCTTTGGCTCAGTTATAGCAAATTGCTTATAGTTTGAACAACACATGGTGGGAAATAAACGTTTGCTCGATTGAGAGGCTCGCTGAAACCGTTGTGGTGCGCGATTTGACTCACGTAGAGCTTTGAGTTTCTTGTGTCTTTCAAATTCCTCGTAACCAATGTGAAATAAAAACGTTAACATCTTCCTTAGGAGTTGATTTCAGTAATTTTCGTTGCGCAAATCGTGTTCCACGTAAAATTCTGGTTAGGAAACACGTATTAGAACGCTTAAATTCGTTCCTTGTCTAGTGGTCCATTATGCCTTATGTAGATTTCAAACGACATTTTTTAACCAGAAAATTTGACTATCGCAGGAATTCGTTGATGCTCATCGGCTCATCCGTCGCACGAAGAACAGCAAGAAAACCACTGTCGCTCTCGTCAAGCCTCTTTCGTCGCTGGAGAACTGAACGGGAAAATTGAACGTGCAACGCTGAACTTTCTTCCGTGAAGAATTCTCTTTTTTAAAACGCAAGCAAGTGCCTACAGCATCAAGCATCCTGCACAATCTGAATTCGTGGTGGATAAGGTAAGCTAGAAATTCCAGAACTTTCCACAGAATGAAGACCTCGACATCCCCGACTCAGATGTGAAAACCCGGCCTGAGCTGCAAACGCGTCTTCAAAAACGAAATAACGTGGCATTGTCTTCACGCGATCGCATGAATTTTTTGTTACTCTCTATTTTTACACATTGTTTGTTCTACCAATCCGTCGGTAAACATGTCTTTTGTATTTTTATGAATCTAACGAATGACGCTGTTGGTAAAATTTTATTGATACATTTTGGCATCAAAATATGATCCAAAATTAAAAGGAAAACCAATTTTCCTAGAGCTCTTGTTGGTAACATTCTCCGTTACCTCAAGAAGAACTATTTCAGTACGTTTTTAAAAACGTATTTAGGTGTTTTTGTTGATTTTTTCTGTTAATTTTTTTTTTTTTAAACTCAACGGAAGATGAAAATCAAACCTGTTTCAAAGAAATTACCGAAATCTTTTGGAAATTGGAAAAGATCATGACAGTTTTGGATGCCACCTGTACGAAGCTTTATTATCATAAGGAGCATCTCAACGTGAGATATTTTTCCCTCAACCTAAGCGCGAAATGTACTAACTTAAAAAAAAAAAACAACCCCCCCCCCCCCTCTTCCGAATGAGATACCACACATTTATCTCTTTGAATTCGGCCGCCATTGTGTGGGTCTTTCATTACGCGCTGCAAACCATTGATTGCCTCACATGTTACCTACTCGTCATTTTGAAGGCGTTTCAAATCGTTTTCAAACTCGCTTAATTCTGTATACTTACGACCATGTCACCACTGCGCTTAAGTGTGCTCCGGAATACTTATCTTCTACGTTATAAGCATACAAACGTGACACCATTCGCCGTGTTTTTTAGGCCTCAATATTCAAAACTGAACTCTGGCTTTTTGATAAGTGCATCGCTGGGTTAACCTGCAAATATTTACAGGCACTATTGTCTCATTAATGAGACGTCATTAAGCAAAAACTTCGTCTGCATTTTCACACCAGCCTTCGTAGAGTATGGAATCTCATGGAACTGCAATTTCACGTTAGTAGATTCGATTTATCCGCGCTTCCGTTGTATGCGGTCACTCTGAGCGGCTTTTTTTTCGCGCTTTCTGTCCTCTTTGTTTCCAAGAGTTTAAAGAGAGTGCACATTGGCATCCCAAAACTTTCTCAGAAAGTTCATCTGCGAGTGATGTCTCCATACTTGATCTAACAGGTATACGCAAATAATCTATTTTGAACCAATAGCTCTACCTCTTTTTGAAACCTGACAGTAAGCGTCCCTATTTTTAAATATTGTTCTCAAAATTTTGAGTTTGTTTTTCCTGCCGCGCTATGTTGTTTCGGATTATCCACGGTGCCCTCAGTCGTAATCGCCGCGGGCATTGAAAACATATATTTGAAGCGTTTTTCTTAAGTGTTAAATATCGCCAAGCGGTAGCTTTTTTCGACAAATTTTCCCCCGTTTAACATTATTCTGTCCCTAAATCGGCTACGTACAATTCTAAAAACATCGACTATCAATGGTAAATCGACGTCCAAAGTTGCAAAAAACACCATGAGCCCTTCCTGCTACGTACCTCTCCAACTACGACCATCTCTTGCTATTCAATTAAAATTCGGAATGAAAGATTAAAAGCAGAAATGGACCGCGTTTACCAGAAAGGAACTAAGCCGCATCAGCTGTTGCCACACGGAGAAAAAAACTTCGTGCGCGGGACTCGAAGTTGAGGTCGTATGGATCTCTGAAGTTTTCGGATCACGTATCTAAACACTTGAGGTCTAGCTGCCGAAGTGCGGGTCAGACATCTTCTGAAGTACTTCGATTTATACCGAAGGGTTCGGGTCACACATCTGAAGTACTCCGGTACACACCGAAGTGCCTCGATGTCTGATCCTAACTTCGGCAGCTCGACCTCAAATTTTCGGATGCGTGATCAGAAAAATTCAGAGATCCAAGTGACTTCAACTTCGGGTCCCATGCACGAAGTTTTTTTCTCCGTGCAAGAACCGAGCATTTTAATTACTTACAAGAGAACGCTTTCGCGGATTCCTTTGGAAATTTCAAGGAATTTTCTTCGTTTTATGCAGAAAGTTCACTGAAATTTGCACAAAAATCCGCACAATCGTTATCATGAAAACTATTAAATCGTCCAATTCAATTGGCAAGTCAATTTGGCAGTAGCTGATATGGCTTGGTTCCTTTTCTGCTTAACGCGGTTCAACGGAACTTCTAATTCATTCCTCTCACCAAAATCGTATTGTAGTGTTGCACAGTCTGAAGCATGTGTTTGTTGCATTCTTTCTCCAGAGCGTCGAGTTGTATCGCTCGACGGTTTCGCTCGAGTAAATACTCGAAATACTCATGATTCGAGCGTAATTCGGTGTCCAAAGTATTTTTCCTCTCCTCTATCTGTCGATTCAGCCACTCTTTTTGTTGTTCCTGCTGTCTTTTTCGCCTCTCGGTGAGAGATCTGTCTTCTCCTTCGAATCTAAACAGATAATCAACAATAACTGTACAAAGCCCAAATACGAACATAAACAGGGTGTCTAAGATCAGGAAAAACCGGAAAATATCAGGAATTTTGGCCGATCAGGTCAAAATCGGGAAAATCGGACGTTTTATCAGGAATTTGTCCTACGCGAATCTCCTCAGTGGAGGAAGTCATACTGCTTTTTGCCTACCGTGCCAGGAGTCGAGAAAAATCGGTAAAATATCAGGAATTTTCAAAATGAAAAAATCGGGAACTTTTTTAAAACATCAGGAAAAATCAGGAAAATCTCAGGATTTTTCAAAATTAAAAAATACCAGACACCCTGATAAAATATGACTGATTAAAAGGTAAACCTCATCTTAGAACGATTGGATGGACTTACCAGGACAAGTTCAGTGGCGATTCTTGAAAGTAAGCATCGATGTTCGTGAAATAATCGATTCTTGGCAAGGCAGCTTGCCTCACCGAAAACCGATAGTTTTAATGGGTCTAAATAGAAGGAAAGCAGTGGTACCAACTTTTAAAATAACAGCGTCACTCGTCCAGACGTAGCTGTGTCACGCGCACATTTGGATATAATTACTTGGACGAGTTGCATGCGCAATTTAGACGTGTAACTTTGCGCAGCTGCTGGTTATCTCAATTTCAAAAATCGCGGTGGGCGAGGAGAAACTAGGTCTGGAAAAATTAGGGCTCTTCTTTTCGATGTTAATTTCTTTAAAAGGGCCGGAGAAATTTTCGCAAATGAGTATCGGGTGGGGTTTCTCTTTCCTCAATTGCAGTGGCGTGGCGTGAGTTGCGATATATCGATCGTTATGCCATTTAAACCTATGAAAAAAGATCGATTATCAGGGTGTTCGCAGCGAACACCCTAGTAATCGATTCTTTACTATGGTTTCAAATGGCGAGATATCGATAATCGATTATTCACGCCACGCCACTGCTCAATTGTATTTGGCGGAAATGTAACCAATCAATCTCCCTCCCTAGGGTGTCTTTCTTGCGGTTCGTCATATGTTTTTATTTACTGCGTGTCCTCCTGAAAGGACCAAATATGACATGCGAATTCCCTCTCAGCCCCTGCAGTGAAGAAGAAACTATAACATCCTGAGGTTAAATTTAGCCCGGGACTTCAGGAGGCATATTGCCCGGAATTTGAAAGCCTTGAGACTGCCTTTCCGAAGGAGATGCAATTTAGGTCGCAGGACGATGTTAGAGTCAAAGGCGAAGTATAAATATATAATCATTGAGAAACAACTTAATCAGCCAAAGTACACATAATAAAAGAACAACTTAATTTGGGAAACAACTTACCTACTTAAACTCCTAAAAGAACTCTTTAAAGAACAACTTACTTTTATATAATCATTACACTCACATTTGTGCAGATGATATTGTCAAAGTCGGGTCATCATCGGACGTTCTTGCCGGCTTTGATTTCCTGAGGTAATCGGGGTCGTTCAGATCGAATTCTCGTCTACTCTCTGGCCGTTGATGAAGTTGATGGTACTGTGTGATTTCTTGATTGTACTGTCGCTTTCGCTAACATTAAAGAAATTAAAGAAACGCTATGAATGGAATGAAGGGAAATCTTGAAACACGAATGAAAAAATCACACCAATCAAATTGAGACATCTTTTCTTAGCCATCGAAGTAAATTAGTCGCATTAATCCAATATCTCTTTTCTTGACTTTTATTTACGAAAGATGTTCTTCGAACAAGAAAAAAGAATTGTTCGCTTGTCTCAATTGATTTTTCTAACTCCGATCGTTTCTTTCCTTGCAATAAAAGCGACCTAGTGTCTTGTGCCTTTCCCACGTAACTCTTTTCTTTTGCGTAAATTCTCATGATCTGTATGGCACCTTTATAGTTAAAAGTCAATATGTAATTATGGCGTCACTGCCGGGGAGATTTGATCAGAAGGGAGTTTTCTTCTGCAGAGATTTGAGTTTTCTCTGATTTGGTTGAAAGTGAAATTATACCACCACTTAGCGCATATTTGTAAAAATTAATTTCATTTCATTCATGTAACTCAATATACTGGGTGGCTTAAAGATGGTAAAGCTCTATCTCATAATTATGTTCAAATGGTTAATAATACATTTTAAAGTAAATCAAGAAAGTTGGAGTGAACGTCTAAGAAAGTTTCCAGTAAGTAAAATTAATTACACTGACTAGGTATCCCACTTAATTTACAATACAATATCACTTTACACATTTTGCTTCGACATGGAATCCAGCTCTCCACAGGGGATCAACAAATTTTTCATATCAAAGAATTCGATGTGGCACAGGTACACCTACATAACCTATCGCTCCATTGTGGCACAGGTACACCTACATAACCTATCGCTCCATTTTGCGTAAGCAAGAACTTCCACGATTCCTTCCTTTGCCTCTCTGTCTCTTGGTCATCTAATCCCACTCCCTTATTTATTATTATCCTCCTTTTTCTTACTCTTGTTTTACCCCAATAGTTTTTTTAATTCATCAAACGGGAATATAGTTCCAGGGCCTTCCTAATTCGGCAAGTCCTACCAGTGGGCCGGGTAGGTGAAGATTTCGTTTAAAACACTTCTAAATCCTTTCCTTTTCTTGGAGGATTTAGTGAGGTCTTTTTTCCTGACTTCCTTTCCTTTCGTTTCCTTACGCAGAAAAACTGAGCGTATTCATCTTTTAAATTTTTACCTGACTTTTATTTCCATTGTTTCATTTCAACATAAATTCAGCTCACTTCTTCACTGTTATCGAAATAATAGCTGCTGGAAGAGGTTTATTTAGAGCGGTGTCCTACAACCAGTAAACAATCAATGTCTGATTGGTTACCAGGAGACAAACAGATCACGATTGGTAAAGGCGCTAAACGCCTGAGGGGGGGGGGGGGTTGTTGGGCGGCAAAGAAGCCAGGGGGCGCAACCCCCTACAATATTTAAAGTCAAAAGTGGAACTCAAGTTGGCAATGGAGATGTTTCATGTGTGAGGGATTTGCGATTTGACCATTGATTCTTATGTAAAAGTTCGCGAGAAACACGATGATGCCACTGGTTTTCTCTGAAATCATCTCCCAAGCTCAAAAAAAGCTCTCAGTGAGGCCAAAATGGAGGGGATATCCCCCACCCCCCCCCCCTACCCTGAGAGTCCACCTCTACATCAAGACGAACTCCCCATGCAAAGATAGGGAGCAAATACATTGACAGGGTTGCCGTGTTATCAGTTTTGGAGTCCCCAAGTAAAGTAGCAGCCCTGTCAATGTATTTGCTCCCTATGGAGTAGTATAGAGTATGTTTTGATGCAGAGGTGAACTCTCAGGATAGCGTGGGATATCCCCTCCATTTCGGCTTCAACTTGAGAGCTTTTTTGAGCTTATGGGAGTTGATTTCAGAGAAAACCAGTGGCACTATCGTGTTTCTCGCGAACTTTTACATAAAAATCAATTGTCAAATCGCAAATTCCTCACACATGCAACATCTCCATTCTGTTTCGCAGAACATTGATAATATCGAGTGTCGGGGGGGACTGAACAGCGATTCCACACATATTTTTGCATCAACCTTGGAGAAAAAGTAACGATAAGGAACTGCGAAACAATTGGACTTCAACTAAAGATATGATTTTGAAAATATTACCCTCTCTGCCTGTTCAGCGAGTCGAACAGCCAGTTGGTAAGTGTAATTCTCATGCTGCTGAATCGCTTCGTCTTGTTGCTTATCCAAAATTTCCGCCTTTTTTCTCGCGTCTGCTTGAGCCTTCAACGCCTCTGAATCGACCTGCAACGAATATATATAAACGAACGACTCAATATTTTTCAACTCAAGAGTGAGTTACATAACTCCATGGTCAGGGTGTCTACTAGCACGAAATTTCCGTAAATTTCGGAAATAGTATTGATTTCCTAAGGGCGGTCCGGAAGTACTAAAAAAGTGCGGAAATTCCGCAAGAAGGTTCGGAAGTGTTTCCTTCATAACACGCGTGCCTTTCAAGTAAGCCTGGAAAGGACGCAATCTCTTGCGCGTCATACTGGAAAAAAAGTAGCTTGGATCGAGAGTCCAGACTCTTGCAAACATTGACAAGAAAAAATACCCTTGATTCAATCGGATTTTTGCTCAAAGCGAGATCCAAGCCTCTTAATTTAAGCGGATTTCTTTTTGATTCAAGCAAAAATCCGATTGAATCAAGAGTATTTTTTCTTGTCAATGTTTTCAAGAGTTCGGACTCTAGATCCAAGCTACTTTTTTTTCCAGTGCAATTCTTAGAGTAGTGTTGCCTGCAAGATCGCAATTGTGCAGTCAATTAATCTTCAAGCCACCTGAAATGTGTCTGCGTTATTTTTGTCGCAATTTCGAGCGAGAATATCAAGTATCTGAAATTTTTAGAATTTCGTCAAGTGGAGGTACTGGAAAAGCACGGAGTCTTTCTGTTGAAAAGGCACTGAATTTCTTCAGAATGTACTGAAAAAGTATAAAGAAAATACTGATTTGTGGCCAGCCTGGTACAGCAAACACCCTGATATTCTTAACTTGCTCTGGATTAAGGAGGCAAGGTCGTCAGACAACAGGTCCAAGGCTCGGGTACACAGAACGGCACAAAATGGAAAGTGTCACAAAGAGCGAAAGCTCCCTTGGGAAACAACTGTATACTCAAGAAAGTATAAAGCTCGGCCGAAGACGCAAAGTAATTGGGTGAATTATATAGAGACAAGACTTATGCTTTTTTCGTTTCCTTAAAAATCAAATTCTTGATTTCGTCTCTTTGAAAATTAATAAAAATTCAGATTGAGCATAAAACTCGGCCGAAACCGAGAAAAATATCGAATATCCTGATATCGTCTCTTCAAAAATTATCGTGTGCCATGTTTATGGGTCTTAGAGTATAGCAAAGATAAGAAGAGCCATTCAAACGTCAAGTTCGTAGTTTCATTATTATAGAAGATGCTGTCTCTGAAAAACACGGCAATGGACCACTAGACAGGGTACGAATTTTAGCATTCTAATACATGTTTCTGAACCAAAATTTCACGTAGAATACGATTCGCGCAACAAAAGTTACTGAAACCAACTCTTAGCGAAGATATTAACGTTTTTATTTCACATCAGTTACGAGGAATTTGAACTGGCCGCTCACAAGAAACTCAAAGCTCTACGTGAGTCAAATCGCGCACTACAACGGTTTCAGCAAGCTTCTCAACCGAGCAATGTTCATTTCCCACCATGTGTTGTTCAAACTATAAGCAATTTGCTATAGCTGAGCCAAAGCGTCAAGACTGAGGTTGCCAGATTTTTATATCGCTGAGACGTTTATGATAACGTTTAGCGCGCGATGTGAATCACGTAGAGCATTGAGTTTTCATGAGCGGGTGGTTTGAATTCACGCATCAAGAATCATTAAATATCTTTGTAAGGAGGTTAATTTCGGTAAATTTCGTTGTGCGTATCGTGTTCTACGTGAAATTTTGACTAGGAAACATGTATCAGAATGCTGAAATTCGTACCTTGTCTAGTGGTCCATTGACGTTATGGAGCCAGACAGTGCCTCCTATGGTTTCCTCTTCCGTAGTTTTTTCAACCACGGTCGTGAAGGTCTTACAACAAGTATAAATTCATAAATAACGATTAACGATTCCAAGGGGGGTAAAACCATAAGATGCATCATCGCGGTACATGACGTCAATCTGCCTATTTTTCAGAAAGCTATGTCTACGTTAATGTTGAAATTAAGGACTTAACACTTGGATTGCTCTCCGTATTCGTAGCTTCATTCCTTCACGTTTCAGTGGCATTTGAAGAAGGAACAAAAACAAAACTTGTCATTAGATTTTAGGCGATAGCTATTTCGATGTTACGTACACATCATCATCAGGCCACTTGGTTTGGTGAACACTGATAGTTTGCAATTAAATTCAATATCTGTGTTTACCTTACCGATTTTAATTAGTGTGGATTCGTAATTTCTTAAAAATGCAGCCCGACAAAAAGATGTTCAACTTTAAGAAAGCAAAACCTAAAACGGTACTTTTTCTCCCTTACTCACGTAAATATTATATTTCGGTCTGAATATTCGTTTTTTACGCTCCTCTTCTCGAATTCTCATGTTATTGATCCTTTGAACTTCCTTGCGCTCGAGGGGTAATTGTAAAATTGACATTTTCAATGCTGAGTTAAGGCAGTTCGTAATAAGTTCACAGTTCACAACACCAACGTCCTCACAATATGAAAACAGTCGAAACTTGCATATTTACTAAGGTCACTATCGGTCGCTCGGTTACACTTGTTGAAAGGTAACCAAGGACGCCGCGCACAAAGGCGTGGTGGCCGAGCAAGTTATGAAGTATGATGATCGCTTACACCCCTCGCATACAGAGTATCACGACACGATGCACTTTTGAATATCAGCTTGTCCCGTATTCACCGTGTGTAATATATATATATGTCTCAGGCTATTAACGTCTTTACAGATAATTTTGAAAATGGGAGTATAAACGAAAATTTAGATTTTTAAATTAAGAGAGGTGAAGAGTTTTAGAATTTTGGTGGTAATATTGGGTTCATCGCATGTAAGAGGGTTTGTATTTCTGTTGATTGTAGGGGAGTAGATCTGTGATTGGAGATATCGGAGGGAAGAGCAGTCCATAAGTATGTGTTTGATGGTTAGAGGTGATGAATTGCAGAAGTGGCAGATGGGATGGTTTTTTTTGGATATAATATGACTGTGAGTGATAAAAGTGTGACCTATCCTGAGACGCGCACTTTGGACTTCACATGATCTTGTTTGAAGTGCGATCTCAAAATTTGAGCTGAAATTATGTGGCTAATCGTTGCGATATATCGCACGTCACTCTGACACAAAAAATGGCCTCCATCGAATCATCTTGAACATGTTTTCTTCATCCCAGCTCAATCTTACTTGAACCTCTGCATCATGGTATCCTTTCCGCATCAATAATCATTTTTACTTACAGGTGTTCTGAAATCAGAATCGAGGCCAACATTAAAAATTTTATTTGACGTGCTTGTATGGGCAGGAGTGATGGTAGACCTCCTTTGGTTCGAGGAGAAATGAGGTAGAAATGTTTGGAACCTCTCCGCAGTTGAAAGAAGTTCCTGTTTCATTTGAAACTATGGGGGGAAAATTTTCCGTGTCCACCTGCAAAAAATTAAAAATGTTTAATTCTGTCCCTTTCAAGTGAATACTACAAAAAAGTAGATGAACGTACAAGAGTCATTTTGTAGTTGGACGGCCAGATTATTTTGGGTATTATCGACCCTAGTACAAGAGACCGGTCTGACCTTTGTCTCCCTTTTTAGTCAACTGATTGCATTTCAAAAAAGATCATTCCAGGAGCATCCCTTGAGACACGACTAAATAGAAAGTTTTCCAAGGCAGTCATACGTAACTTAATTCCGTATTGAAGAAAACGGCTGAGAGCTGGAGCATTCTGTGCAAACGGAAAATGTCTCGCCGCTCGTGGAAGGGCCCGGGGCTGGGCGACTCGGGGCTCGGGGGATCGGGGGCTGGGGAGTTTGGGGGCTCGGGGCTCGGTGCTCGGGACTCGGAGCTCGATTCAAAAATGCTCATTTCGAATGTGAACCCCTGTTCCAACTGGCAATCGCAGGTGGCCGCTTCTTTTCCGAAGGGTATCCACTCGGGGGTGCCTATGTTCCTGGCCATTGCCAGTTGAACCCTAGGTTAAACCTTGCGTGGTACCCGTATGGAAACGTTACCACGACGTCCCCGGGCCTCTAGATGATCATCTTTGGGTGGAACCCATTTTTCTTAAGGACTCTCGGCGAAACGACATTTCTCTTATGACAAGAGTATCCATTGCACCTTTTTGCCTCAGAAAACGTCCTATTCAAAAAATTTTCAAATTTTTTGGATTCATCGATTGGAAGAGTGTACCAGATTTTCGGCGCGCCCTCCAGGTGGTGGTTGAGGCTATAGAGGCACATGGCCTCCCGATGCCACGCGAAGCTGGAATATTTTAATCGCAGGTGGCCGCTTCTTTTCCGAAGGGTATCCACTCGGGGGTGCCTATGTTCCTGGCCATTGCCCAGTTGAACCCTAGGTTAAACCCTGCGTGGTACCCGTTTGGAAACGTTACCACGACGTCCCCGGGCCTCTGGATGATCATCTTTGGGTGGAACCCATTTTTCTTAAGGACTCTCGGCGAAACGACATTTCTCTTATGACAAGAGTATCCATTGCACCTTTTTGCCTCAGAAAACGTCCTATTTAAAACATTTTCAAATTTTTTTGATTCATCGATGGGAAGAGTGTACCACACCTTCGGCGCGCCCTCCAGGTGGTGGTTGAGGCTGTAGAGGCACATGTCCTCTCTATGCCACGCGAAGCTGGAATATTTTGTCCCGAAGTATGTGTAACTGTTCGTCACACCAAGTTCGAACACCTTACCACCCAATTTCGATCTCGTTCATTGGCGCGGCTATTTCTTTTCCAGATGTTGCAGCAATATTACAGAGTCATGTTATAGTGATACAGAAAGATGATACAGCCGCAAGTCTCGAGTAAAATTGCGCTAATTTTCGCAATAATTCCGCAACATTGCTTCTAAGTTTTGCCTTTGCAAAACGATATACCTTTCCGACATCCAAAAAATCTACAAGCTTTTGGCTCATCAGTAATATATGAGAATAACTTGGCGTAATGTGACTATTAATTTTGGATTCATAGCTTTTACGAGGTGTGTATAATCGAAATAGCGAAAGAGCCCCTATTCAATGGTAACAAAACATATTTTTTTTTTAATTTCACTGAATCGCCATACCTCCTCTGCATTTTGAAGCTCGTCCACGACGACCATGTCAATTAGTTCATGAGGAACTCCGAAATAATTGCACTCTCTGACATTGTACCTCTTCCCAATGACATACAGCTTTTTTCCCTCCACTATATTGGTGACTTCTATGACGGCGCCGTTCTCAAGTCCACAAACATTGTTTGGGAGTCGACATTGCATTGTGAAATCTTTGTAGGGACAATGGAAATATTGTTTCCCTTCCACCCTTGTTGGTAAAGGTCTTTTGCGCTTCCCTTTTAATACTACCCATTTATGCTTCAGCTGTTGGTGGAAGGATATTATAAAGTCGCCGTTTAGCTCGCTTTGCCTTTTGGCAATTTGAGCCGCTGGTCGAATAATGCTCCTAAGCTGATGGGTTTTTAGCATAAATAGGTGATTTTCAAAAGGGAAAGCACTTGAGTTGTCCAAGGACCCAAACCTCTCAACATCATCTGGCAAATGAGTCAAGGCATGAAAGTTGTATACAAAAGTTCTAGCACCATACAACGTGTGCGCTCCTCTCCGAAAATCGTGAATCATTCGTCTCATTCTCGGAACCTCTTTTTGACAGTGTTTTGGATCTACTCCGATCCGAATAGCGCCGCTCAAATTCATACAATTTTTGTATTTATGAACATCTAAATATTGCTTTAAAAGCACGGGTCCGATGTAAAAAAGAAACGTCCTGCATTCCGTTGCCTTCCAGTCTTTTTTTAACTCGGTAGGAAATCTTTGAAATTCGACTGGTTTCTTCTTCTGTAGAGCCTCCAAGTCCTTATTAATCGCATTGATCGTTTCAACGAAAACAAAAATAAGAAATTCTCGAGTGCTTGTAGTGTATAGGCAAAATGAGGAGGGAAAATGCTTGGGAATATTTCTCTTGAAAAGAACTCGATTCCCCTTTCCTTACAAGAATAAGGATTCAACGCGTTCCATACTAGTCGGTAGATACAGGAAGAGAGAAAAATTATCCGATCGAGCGACGCAATAGCTCAACTACCACTTGTCAGGGAATTCCACCCACAACTTTTCCGCCCCGTACAAGTATGATGCGCTTTCCTTGCCGTCCCCCAGCCCTTCTTGGCGTCGCCAATATTCGTTGATTAAAACATTTTCATCTTGACCACTGGGCTCGTCTTTATTTCGGAAGTCTTGCACTTTCCGAGATTTTTGGCGAGATTTTTCCCCACTTGCGAGGCAGCAGCCCGGTTTATTGGTACCAATAATTATCTAATTGAAAAGTGGAAAAAACAATTCGATCAGTGTGTATCCTGCAATTCTATATTTAAGTCCCTGAAGAATCTTAAACCATCGTTGAAATCTTGTCAAAGACTGAGCCCTCACGGTCATAACTTCGAAACATATTATTTTTCCCGCAGTCCTCACAATCCTCGTCAATTTGGAAATCATCCAAACAATGCTTACAATGATGTCGAGCAACACAGAAGTTCAGCTCGTGTAAATATTCGTTCTTAACATTAGTCCTCTTACATTGCGTCGCCTTTAAATCGTAAAACACACACAAAAATTATTAATTTTCATTTTTACCCTCAAGCCCATGTTTACAGGAAGGACTACCCTGATTCTGGACTGGATCTGGGTCAGCGTTTCTCTTCTCGGATTTTTTATAGACCCGCTCTCTGATTGGCTGCATTCAACTAAAGCGTTCTACTGATACATGTTTACCGCATATCGAACAAAAATTACACCCCAGAAATGTGGTTTTTTCTGGCTTTTAGTATTAAACACTTTCAAAGAACTGTTGCATTGATTGATAGCCTCACAAGTGGTTTCTTCCTTATCGTACTTCTCAAAATGATTTTCGTTGCATTTTGTACCGTATAAATATCGATTGCATTTGCTGCAAGTTACTCTTGCAACGGGCTGATTGCGCGCGGTTTTACTATTACAGGCAGGACACCGAGTTGCACATTTGTGAGCTTCAACTTTATGATATCCTATTTTACATTCGCGACAGAAAAAGTTTGAGCCAAATGCTCCACTTCGCCTTTTCGTCCTCCCGCCGCCATTTCCTGAGAAATTTTTTAGGACCTCGGCTATAAACAAAAACAAATACTTAGTAACATTATAAAATTATTCACTTTAACAATCAGAAATGATAACACAAAAAAAAAAAAAAAAAAAAAAAAAAAAAAAAAAAAAAAAACTCTTCATTTGCAGTGATTTGCAGAAAGAAGATGATTTTTCAAAGTAGACATAGTCACAACAAAAGTACCTCTGTCTAATTTTGAGAATGTATTAGAGCAGAAATTGGACTTAGAACAATAGGTTTTGTTGTCAATAATACCGACAAAACTAGCGCTTCGACAAGAATTGCAGTTTTTGAAAACTCTATGCAGACTGAATTAAGAGTCCGCTATCTTTACCGTTTAAAGTAGGTGAAATACGTGATTTGCTGAAAAATTAGGGGTTATGATAAAAATCTAATTTGAGCAATCGACATGTGTATTCCGCAAAAACATCAAAAACTCGAACAAGGGAGGCGCAAAGGGTCAAACTCCGAGTCCCTTCCTTTCCGCAAAATCCCTTCAGCCTGCGAGCGTCATTGCATCGGGTCCATCTGGCGACCAGTGCTCTGATCGCCGGAAACAAAGCAGCTCACGGACCGCGGGACCAAAAGGGACGAAATCTCGTGGCCGAGGCCAACGCGACAACCTGTTCTCTAGTATAATAGTATACTAACAGTTTTAGTATAATCGACCAAAAATGTTCTGAATGAGACAACATCGTCGATTGGACCTCCATTCTCCAGGTTTACTTTAGCACGGCGACACAGCAATTGAGCCTCCGACTTCTGGAGATTGCTGTGTTTCTTGGAAAGTAACTCAGATAGCCTGATGTTATTGTAACGTTTCATCATTTCATGACTGCCATTCTTTTGACAGTGAGCAACTGCAACGACCAAAGCTCTTGCTGAACAAAGGTTGTCTCCACTGTCCCAACTGGGCTTCTTGATGTTCGTGAAAAAAATGCGGGTCTCCGGATCTTTGCAACATTCTAATCGCTGCATTCTTTCATCGTAGGGTTGAGGATACGAGTTAAACACCATGTGAATACCTCTCTCTTCGCACTGCACTACTCTTTCAGTTTCGAAATCAGCAGCATCAAAAAACATTCCACCATCAAAAACGTAATTATCGATGTATTCGTCTATTATATAATTTATGTCATTATCAATGCCATCATTCCTCCCTAGACTAGGTAACCCTCAAATCAACAACCTCCGTATTCTTATGTCTCTCTCTTTCCATTATACTCGATGATGGAAATTCTGGATTGTACGTCGAGTATGTTCCTGAGACCATGGTTGCATTATCATCATTACCATAATCCTTCCATGTATCCATATGTAGAGGACCTTTATAGGGAGAGTGCGAACGTGGCTCAACGCAATCATCTCGGTCTTGTCAGACGACTCAGGATATAATTAATCGGGTATAATTGATTCTTCCAGAACACAGAGCATAAAAATCTCACCCAGGCGTCATATCCGGGAGAGGGCGAACATCGCCATTCCAATTAATGACCTCCACTGGCGGGTCGTAGATTGGCCACCATGCGTTTCTTTCGGCTCTCTCCACTTCAGCCTGTGGGCTGTCAACTGCTGGTCTTAGCACCGAAGGCTCGTCAGGGTAGGTAAGATGAGGTCTTCGCTCGGGAGTCGGGAAGGTGAGGGCGGAGGTGTGCTGGTACGGCGAACACAAGCCTTGAGCACCTTCTTCTCCAACGCTGAACTATTGCACATGAAGGAATCAAATCAGGCATTTTTTCCTGAAAACATAACACACGTCAAAACCATAGAGTACATGTATAGGAGGGGCTCGGCTGTGGTGGCTCGGTGCAGCCAGCTCCGCCTTCTCAGACCAGAGAGGTTCGGCAAAACATAATACCATAAAGAAATGACATAGAGTGCTTTAAAATGTGCTAAAAGTCGATACATTTTTAATAGCGGCTATAAGTGGTTTTTCCAGAATACAGAGCATAAAAATCTTACCCAAGCGTCATAATCCGCGAGAGGGCGAATATCGCCTTCCCAATTTGTGACCTTTCATGGGGGATCATAAATAGGCCACCGGGCGTATCTCTCCGCCCTCTCCGCTTCTTCCTGGGGGGTGTCAATGGCTGGTCTTAGCACCACAGGCTCATCGGGGTAAACGAGTGGAGGTCGATTATCGGGTATGCGTTGGCGGAGGTGGGCAGGAATCTCGAACACGACCCTGGAACGCCGCTCTCGCCAACGCATCACAATCTGGCACGATGGAACGTAATCCGGCATTTTTAAATTTCTGAAAACATAGCACACAACAAAACCATAGAGTACATGTATAGGAGGGAAGAGTGCGACTCTGGCGTGGTGCAGCCAGCTCCGCCTTCTCAGACCAGAGAGGTTCGGCAAAACATAATACCATAAAGAAATGACATAGAGTGCTTTAAAATTCCTTAGTCGATAAATTTTTAATAGCGGCTATAAGTGGTGGTAACGGCTTCCCAATTTGTGACCTCCCATGGAGGGTCGTAGATCGGCCAGCGGGCGTATCTCTCCGCTCTCTCCGCTTCTTCCTTGGGGGTGTCAATGGCTGGTCTGAGCACCACAGGCTCTTCAGGGTAATAGAGTGGAGCTCGATTATCGGGTATGCGTTGGCGGAGGTGGGCAGGAATCTCGAACACGACCCTGGAACGCCCGGGACGGACAGGAGGAGGGGTGAGACGATGTAGCCATCTTAAGTTTTAGACATGACGTAGAAATAAGAATTTTTTTTGAGGGACACAATTGTTTTACGATGCCATATTATTTATAGGAGAGTAACAAGACTAGCTAATTGGAAAGAAAGAAAGAACAGGCGTGAGGAACAATAAGAAAATGAATTATTATTAAATTTAGGAACATGAGTGAAGAAAAGGAATTAAGGGGCCAATAAATCAATTTTTCAAAAAAATTGAAATTTATGAGGCCTTTTGAAATTTCACTGAAATTTCACATGAAATTTCAAGGGCAAACTCAGCTGAGGGGTAGCTTGGGCCTTGTGCGTACCCTCGTGGCCGCCGATGTTGCGGCTGAGATTGGCTCGGAAGAGTTTGGCTCTGGTCTCTGGATCGGTCGCGCTGGAGGGGTATCTGTGCGGAGTAATTCGTCCATCTTGTCCATTTCCTCCTCTAGCGATAGATCGTGAATCTCTAAATCCATCCTGCAAAACACTGATACGGTGCTGCTTGTGCAGCTCGGGGAAGAACTTAAGCGAAAAACAAGAAAACACTGATATCTATAGAAAAAGACTCGCCGACCGGCCCGAACACAAAAAATACGATGCGAAATCATTCGGTCCTCGTATTCGCTGTTACTTACACGGAGAAAATTTTTAATTAGCAGGATAGCACGACTATAAGATTCGGAGGCGATAATCCTCTCGCAAATTTTGAAAACAAATTTCCTCAGTGGATTCGGCTTGTCACGGAAGCATGCCCTTGTAGTAATCGATTTCATAACGTGATTATAGTCATTCCTGATGTAAACTGGCGCTGGTTCTATCGTAGCTGTTGAGCTTTTTGAACTTTCCTGCACTTGCAGGACTTTATACAAGAATGGGCGATATACTCGTTTAAATTCGGGAATGCGGTGAAAGCACACGTAATGTTCCCAAGAATCGCGCGAGATCCGTCGGAAACGAATGAAATTCTTTTAAGGGCTTCCCAATGGCAATTCCCCATGACACTTGATCTACAATATAGTATAGTGTATAGTCTATCCGTCTAATTTTCTCGTAACGAGCTAACTTTCAGCGGCTCTCATTTTTATGTGCGTGTGCAATTCCTATGACCAGGGCTCTAGCTAGACACATTTTGTCTTTATTTTCAAGGTTAATTATATATAACCTTTTAGTTTTTCAAAATTGCTCGAAAGACATCGTCATGCCTACTTTTTTACTTATCCTCCGATTCGGAGCTTGCCCGTTGAGTAGTCTAAGTACACAAAATTTCACACGCAAAGGACCGGCCAACAAAAACTCCTCATTAGAATTTAGGACTTTTTCGAGTGTAGATGCAATCACCTCAACACTCAATTGGTCACCGCGTCCGAGAGATATAAAAAGTGGTAACTCTGGATGGTTAGCACTTGTAATTTCCAGCTGTACACGATCACCAGGTTGCGCATTGGTGTGTTGCATACACCTATGCACATATACTCTATCAACTGTTCAAATGTTTGATGGACCCATTGCAATTGATGATCAGGATCGGGTATATCATTAAAAACCAAAGAAATCATTTGCTGTACACCACCCAATAATTTCCAGCTGTACACGATCACCAGGTTGCGCATTGGTGTGTTGCATACACCTATGCACATATATTTTATCAACTGTTCAAATGTTTGATGGACCCATTGCAATTGATGATCAGGATCGGGTATATCATTAAAAACCAAAGAAATCATTTGCTGTACACCACCCAATTTGTAAAATGCACGAACTTCTTCGTTTAAAGTTTCAAAATTTCAATTACTAGCCTCTGAGGTTTGTGTTGGTGATTGTTGATGCACTGATGGTGACGACTGCTGTGCTTCTGCTACAAAGTTCTCAAAAAGCTCAATTTTGTCATGTAAAAGTTCGGATACATCTACTTCAAATTTTTCATCGAATTTTGTTTTCCTCATTGTTTTTTTCTCTTTGAGTGTGCAAGTTTCGGGATCTGTGCAAAATCCCGCAACATCCTGCAACCGTTGTCCGTAAGCAACAGGTTCCTTGAAAACGAAATGAAATGTTCCATCACAACTATATCTTGACTTTTTCCACGGACCTGTTGCTTCCGTCTCGTCACTGCAAGATGCCGGGGTATTAGATCGTTTTCTACTTTCTCTCTGTTCAATGATGACTACAGAATCATCATCATCTTCAGAACAAAGATCAATAGTTCCATCAGTTTCATTCAGGTGGATCCCAATTTGAGAATCCATCCTGTTTAAAATTGATAGACTATACAGTGTACAGACGATTGCGATTCTTTAGCCTCCACGAAATAAGTCTCATCGTTCGAACAATCGGGATACATTAACATATCGGGATCAACTGTGACATTGTATGTGGGAGGGAAATCTTCATGAATGAAAAGGGATGAACTGTGTACTTTGAGATCATTTATTTCATTGTACATCATCTCTTCAAAAAAATCTTCATAAGTTGAAGCAGGCTCGGGGATGATATCAAGTGGCTCAACACCAGAAATATTAAAAATTCCTGGCTGGGAACTGGGAATGATAGATAATGTGGATAGCGATTGGATTCTTCAGCCTCCACGAAATAAGTCTCATCGTTTAAACAATCGGGATACATTAACATATCGGGATCAACTGTATAATTGTTTGTGGGAGGGAACTCTTCATGAATAAGAAGGATGCACGGTGCAGCGGGACAGTGATAACGGCCCATAAAAAAAACTCGGGCGGCTATGAGAAGAATTTGGGGTGGTTTGGCCGATGGGCGAGTGACCACCTGTCTTTCTTTCTCATGTCCGGTCATGCTGCAGGCATCCTCGCCGCCCTTGGTATGTGCTTTCCCGTGTTGCAAACGCCATATCATAATCATCAATCGCACCGGTCCTGTAAACCTTAAAATTTTAAACAAAGAATGTATTATTAATGAAAGAAAAATACAAAATTAGTTTTAACAAAAGAAAAACTACAACAAAATCCAATCCAAAATCCATCCTTAACAAAATTAAAGCGACATTATATTTAAGAAAGTCGGCTTGCAGGGAAGACGCTGCCTGGGCGTTTTCGGGCGTTGCCTGGTGCCCGGGTGGGCCAGGGCGAGGGCACATAGTCCAGGCAGCGTTCATACTGCGTCCTCGTGGCTTGGTATGCCCTTACCAGGGCCTCGTGCTCCTCAAACACGTAAATTAGCAGGCCAATGATAAATACGATTAAGATGAGAGTTAGAGCTACAACTGCCTTATCTGTGAGTGGCACAAGTCCCCACAACCTGGAACATAGTCCAGAACAAAACTACAACAAAATCCAATCCAAAATCCATCCTTAACAAAATTAAAGCGACATTATATTAAGAAAGTCGGCTTGCAGGGAAGACGCTGCCTGGGCGTTTCGGGCGTTGCCTGGTGCCCGGGTGGCCCAGGGCGAGGGCACATTGTCCAGGCAGCGTTCATACTGTGTCCTAATGGCTTGGTATGCCCTTACCAGGGCCTCGTGCTCCTCAAACACGTAAATTAGCAGGCCAATGATAAATACGATTAAGATGAGAGTTAGAGCTACAACTGCCTTATCTGTGAGTGGCACAAGTCCCCACAACCTGGAACATAGTCCAGAACAAAACTACAACAAATCCAATCCAAAATCCATCCTTAACAAAATTAAAGCGACATTATATTTAAGAAAGTCGGCTTGCAGGGAAGATGCTGCCTGGGCGTTTTCGGGCGTTTTCGGGCGTTGCCTGGTGCCCGGGTGGCCCAGGGAGAGGGCACATAGTCCAGGCAGCGTTCATACTGCGTCCTCGTGGCTTGGTATGCCCTTACCAGGGCCTCGTGCTCCTCAAACACGTAAATTAGCAGGCCAATGATAAATACGGTTAAGATGAGAGTTAGAGCTACAACTGCCTTATCTGTGAGTGGCACAAGTCCCACAACCTGGAACATAGTCCAGAACAAAACTACAACAAAATCCAATCCAAAATCCATCCTTAACAAAATTAAAGCGACATTATATTTAAGAAAGTCGGCTTGCAGGGAAGACGCTGCCTGGGCGTTTTCGGGCGTTTTCGGGCGTTGCCTGGTGCCCGGGTGGCCCAGGGCGAGGGCACATAGTCCAGGCATTTCGACAGCATAAGACATTTCGCTTCTTTTTCTTTGCATTCTTTGAATTTGTGCTGATCTTTCCCACATTTGAAACATAGTTCCTTAGGTTCAACGCATTTCTTGGAGTTATGTTCAAAGGATCCACATTTGTTACAGGGTGTAACTACCACTGTTGGAGTCATGTGGCTCCATTTAAAGTCAATTATTAGTCCGTCTCGCCCTGCGAACTCCGCTTCTAAACCTCCCATTACTCTGATAGTAATGTCTCTCCTAGTGAATTTTCCTCCAAATCGGCTTGTAATTTCACGTTTTGTATCCATGAAAATATTTAACGCTTCATTAAATTTCTCTTCAGTCATCTCTGGTATCCTTCTGAAGTTACCGTACATTGACTTTATTATATCTTCTTTTTCTAAGTCATGGTTTATGTTAAAAATACGGAAAACTGCTCCCCTAGGTTTAATATTCTCGAGGCTGTATTCTTTAAGTTCGGGGGCATTTTTTAAAATTTCAATGGCTTTATCTGCCTTATCTTTTATTCAACTCACTCCACATAAGCAGGATAGGATTAGCCAACACTAGCCATATTGTAGGCATATGGTAGTTTCTGCATACCTTAGCAAGGTTAGTGTCACTTGGAATCCTCTTCCTAGTAAACTTGGTTTACCACTCTGGTTCCATATTTCTATGAAGAACTCCCGACGTATAGTCCATAAGCTCCTTACTTCCTCGTTGAAAGCCTGTGCTACTTGAATACTTGGGCACATTTTCTCTAATAATTCATCTGTTATTGGGATTGAGAGAGGTCCGGCGAAAGACATCCTTCTCCTCCTCATCCATGGCGCAAAGTTTACTGACATTAGGGACTTACCTATAAGTGTCATAAAGAGTGTTATGGCGAAGATATAGTGTGACCCTTGAGCATCACGAAAAGCATAGTGGTTAGGTTCTATTAATCTCTCGTATGTTGGATAGAGAGCTACCAAGTAACCTATTGTCCTTTCTTCTATCCTAAATTCTGCGTCGATAAGGACTGATCTCAAGCGGGCCCAGAAAGAAGCATCAGCCACTTCTAACATCGCTGTCCCTACTGACAAACTGACAAACATCTTCGGTACTGCACATTGATTTAGATATATAAGATCCTCCAAGAATGACTGTAAGCTCTGATCAGGCTCTGGCACCAAATGGATGAATGAGTTGCTTAAGAACTCCGGTGCTTGGCTAGGGGTTGCTTCAAGTTTAAGCAATGAGGTAGTTACTGCCTTGATAGCTCGTTGCGACTCTTCAAGAACGGTGGATACCACTCTAACTGAGGCTTCTCCGCTTGCCATTCTGCTTCGTAACAGTGTACCCTAGTACTTTGGATATCTATTCTGAAATGTTACTCTCTTCCTAGATTTAACGGCAGATCTTTAACAAAAATAGATGTAATCTTGTTAGAAGTTATTACTGGTTGAATTCCTGTAAGGTTACTAGTTAGAAAGCTCATTGATCATGAATTACAATAAGACTTCATGTAGAACTTGAGGGAAGACGCTGCCTGGGCGTTTTTCGGGCGTTTTCGGGCGTTGCCTGGTGCCCGGGTGGCCCAGGGCGAGGGCACATAGTCCAGGCAGCGTTCATAATGCGTCCTCGTGGCTTGGTATGCCCTTACCAGGGCCTCGTGCTCCTCAAACACGTAAATTAGCAGGCCAATGATAAATACGATTAAGATGAGAGTTAGAGCTACAACTGCCTTATCTGTGAGTGGCACAAGTCCCCACAACCTGGAACATAGTCCAGAACAAAACTACAACAAAATCCAATCCAAAATCCATCCTTAACAAAATTAAAGCGACATTATATTTAAGAAAGTCGGCTTGCAGGGAAGACGCTGCCTGGGCGTTTTCGGTCGTTGCCTGGTGCCCGGGTGGCCCAGGGCGAGGGCACATAGTCCAGGCAGCGTTCATACTGTGTCCTAATGGCTTGGTATGCCCTTACCAGGGCCTCGTGCTCCTCAAACACGTAAATTAGCAGGCCAATGATAAATACGATTAAGATGAGAGTTAGAGCTACAACTGCCTTATCTGTGAGTGGCACAAGTCCCCACAACCTGGAAAAAAAGAAATGAAGTTTAAAAGTCATAATGGACCTGTTCGAAAAATCTTGGTCTCATTACATGAACTTAGCAACGCAGCGTATAAATCCAACGTCCCAAGTAGCATTTTTAACCGGAAAAATCGCGATTATCCTCGATTTTATCGGCGATAAAATTGCTCGGATCATCAAGATCTGAGCGATTATCCTCGATCTTTTCGCGATTTTATTGCGATTTTATCGGCCCGAAAAAATTGTGATTTTATCGCGATAAGATCGAGGATAATCGCTCAGATGTTGATGTCAGACGAAATATGGTTAAAAGTTTAGGCAAGTTGTAGAGAGAAATTTTTTTTCGCGTACGGTGACTTTACACGCAAGGTTTAGAGACTTTAACGCAAGGTTTGGAGACTTTAACGCAAGGTTACAGATTTTAACAGAGACTTTAACGCAAGGTTAGAGATTTACGGAGACTTTAACGCAAGGTTTGGAGACTTCAACGCAAGGTTAAAGATTTTAACAGAGACTCGAACGCAAAGTGAATGATTTCTACGGAGAGTCAAGCGATCAATGATTTCAGCAGAGAATTTAACGCGCGGTTACAAAGTTAGCGAAAAGTTGACAAATTGAAACTTTTTTTTTATGGCGGAGATTTAACAAGTTCGAACGTCAAAGACCGTAGAGGGGTGATGAGGCAGAAACCTCCACCACAAGGGAACAACAGCGACCTTGCGGACCTCAGCTATAAACCCATTCGAAGAGAAGCCACGCGCGGTTGCCGAATGCGAAAATAGGATCCTTCGCGGTCCGACACCAATGTACAGATAGAAATAAGAAAATTATCGTTAAGCGTAGAAAAATAGCATGAATTATACTTACTAGAAATAATGTACATAACAGTAGGACGGTAAGAAATCCAAGGCGAGTACGCAGAATGGCACAAATGAAAAATGTCACAAAAAGCAGTGCTTCCTTGGAAAACGGCTAAACACCCAAGAAATCGCAAATCTCGGCCGAAGCCGCGAAATATTGGATAAGTAAAATAATGACAAGACTGCACTTGTCGGTAAAGTAGAATTGTTGATAATTTTCTTCCCCTCTTCGATATTTTTTCAGAAGTAAGTAATTCAATTAGAGAATAATATGTATTATATACCTTGAATATATAGAATAAAATATATACTTTGAATTAGAGAATAAATATATACTTTGGAGTTCGGATAGAGGTCTAGATTTCTTTCTATCTTATAATAAAGCTGACTATAGCTCGGCAGAAGATAAAAAGGAATCAATTATTAAGATAAGTGTTAAAATAGTTTTCTTTCTGTGGTGTTAGTTGAGTCTGACTTTATACGATTCGAGATAAACTCTTTAGGAACAAAAATACTAAATATAATATTTTTTTTGTAAATAAAGTTGTCTTTTAAGTATGAAACAAAGTTGAAAAATTTGGAATTTCCTTTAGGGAAGAATAGGGAGTTAAACATTGAAAAACAATTAGAATTCTCAGTTTCTTTTCTTTTCTTATTTATTTTTGAAAAAAAAATCTTAAAAATAGATAACAACACTAAACTCTAAAAATTATCAAGCACAGGTACGAATACTTTAGTTTTAATATTTGTTGAACAAACTACCTGAGTCTCCAGTGTAATCAATTCCGAGTTCATCAAAAAATCTTGTTTTTCGACTGATACGTTTAGTTGAAAATTCAAAACCTTGTTTTTCATTGAAATCAATAATTTCTCTCTGAATTTTATCCCACCCACTATCACTACGCAAGATTTTCAATTGATTGTGAGAATTTGAAATTAAAAACTTCACAACGCCTAAGTCAATTACCACTGTTCGCAAAGATTTAGTCACGGGCGCTTAAATTTCAAAGACAGGTCGGGAAGTAATTAAGGCAGAGGAAGAGTCAAGACTAGGCAGTTTCTTCTTCACCCCAGTTGCCCAAGTCGCGGTTGATTTAACGATGATCTCATCAGCTGTGATACTGCTTTAAGAACACATTCTTTTTCGTCGGTTTGTACGAAGGTTTACAGATTTTAACCCTTGTTGAAAAATTCAACTTTCACACGCATCCAAACATTTAACAAAATTTTTTTCTCTCTCTTTACCTTCAAATCGGTGAAATATGTGTGCCTTGTCAAGGTCCGGAGAGACGAGTCAAGACATAATTCCTTGCAAGTTCATATATGTGAATACCATACTTGCCATGATCAATTAAGGTGTCAGGCAGTATTCCAGAGAAAGCTGAATGTAATCATTCTGCGTTGCTGAGAGAACACCGAGGGACCTCGATTGGCTCATTCTCCTGATTGCCACAATATTCACAATTATTGCTTGAAGTCTTCACTACAATTATCATAGCAGTCTTCATTACCACCAAAGTTTTGATCATACCTAATTCCAGTTTTTATCATCTCTATTGTTTCCATTTTCACTAATAGTGGATTGCTGCAGCATATTTATTGTCTACACTTGTTTTGGAGTCCTTCCATACATGGTGCATATTGAATGGTTATTATAAAATTCGAGAAAACTGTTGAGGTTCTTCTGAATTCTAGGCAGAAAAATACTACAAGACAAACAAAAAAGGTCCACCTCATCATGTTCATTTAAAATTCCCTCAGATATCTTAAAGTGAAAAATATTTTTGCACTATATTATTAGGCGAAAAAAACTTGTCGAAGATTTTGTGTTTTATAAGACACGAAGGAATATGATTTCATTAACTTTAGGTTTGGCCAAAGCCTACGGTGTTTTTAATTGAGTATGTGCAAAAGTACACAAGGTACAAAGGTAGGTGCAAAGTAGGTGAAAGTTACACAATGATCATTTCGGTCATTTTCTCAGCCTCTTCAGGTATGCTAACTACAATAAAAACCGTACGAACGCACTCGCGATCCCGGTCTATTGCTAAACACTAAACTGCACTATACTAAATTAATAAGAGCATAAGGATGCGTGAAGTGTCCAGGGATTACTGGCTTGATTTTGACGCATATATTTATCCTGAAAAGAGGAAAGGATGGATGGAGGTATGATCAGTGATGTCACATTACTCTCTATTTGTGAATTGAGGAGTTTTTCATCCTTACAAATGTCAATGTCGAACTGCTATATTACGTTTAATATTCTACTTTTTTTACCTCGCATGAGAAGGCATATAGTTATTTCACACAGGGGTGTAGAATTTCCTCGATCTCGCGATCTTGATCACGTTGCCGCTCGCTTTATAATTAAGGGATGCTTTTCTTCACTCATTTCGATTGGTTTTGCAGACAACTTACGTGATACGCAAATGCGATGAGATCTCAGGCTGAATTTCATGATAAAAGCCATTCAAGCGCGCTGCGTTTGGGGAGGGGAGCTCTAATCGCGCTGTTTTTGTGTACCAGAGGGAATGAGAGTTGATGTTGACGGTTGGCTTTGGGCTCCTACTTTGATTGTCGATTCGAGTTTCTCGTCTAGCTTTTTCATCATTCCAGCCTCGAGTTGCTCCATCAATTTTCGCACTACCGTTTGAGAATACAGTCCTGAGCAATAAAATTATCCCTCGCGTCTGGTCCTATATACAGCGGATTTTTCCCCTGTAGATACGAAAACTATTGAATTGGGTTAATATACCTTTCTTCTGGTGTTCAGAGCCACATTATCCGGGGAGGGCACTACAGGGCTCTCCCGCTCTCCGCATAGCCTGGAACGTTTAAGTCACCGCGAGTGAACAAGATGTTCATGGGCGCCGCTGTTACGAAGGAATCGTCAGAATCGGAGCCGCTTATTCCGGCGGTTCCCATGGCACGGGGGCGAAAACTGAGTAACATTTCGTTTGGGGATTTGAGGGTAATAGTGCTAGGGGTGTTGCGATAGTTGAATAAGAACAAACTTACAATCTGGTACAAAGAGGGTGAAGTTGCAGTGGTTGACATCAGAATTTTTTCTAATCCTCGTTTAACTATTTGGACTCCTTTTTCTGCAAGACCATTAGACTCTGGGGAGTATGGTGGGGAATGCAATTTCTGAATGTTGAACTTCTTGAGAATCAAAGGGAGGTCCGTTATCGCTGACTAGAGTTTTAGGTAGACCAAGAAAAGCAAAATCTGTCAATAACTGTTTTTCAACATCGTCCGCTGTACAGGAGGGGCGGATGGCAATACCAAGCCATTTGGAATAGGCGTCGCAAATTATAAAAATTTTTAGAGATTTAAATTCAAAGAAATCGACATGAATGCGTTCAAAAGGAAAATTGACTGTAGGCCATGGAGTGAAAATTTTGGAGGGGCGAAAACTTTCACCTCGCCGATTTCCTTTTGCAACCGGTGGTGTATCTTCTCCAACAAGTCACTCCCTTGCACAGCATTATCATGAGCCGTGGCGGGAGGTATCCTTGAAACCCACGATTCATCGGAGGGAACATTTGAGGAAGCCGTATCTTCTTCTTGCGAAGACCCGGGAACGAAGGGGTTGAATGGTTCCGATCAGAGGCAGGATGGGTAACCCTTCAGTTTTCAGAACCTTCCTGCCATGAGCTTGTGATGCCTCTGTCGTCTTTTTATAATGATGCAAAATATCACAAGCTGTTGCAGCTTTCGGTTTTAGAATTTCTTTCACGGTCTCAAAACGAGAGCGATTGGAAGAAAGGGGAGTGGCCGTAGAGTTAGAGGATTGACTGGTGGAACCTGATGACGTGGCAAACATTTCTGAAGATATTGATCCACCACTGTTTGGACTTGCTCGAGTTGGGAGTGTTCCTGCAGACATAGGACTGTTAATGTCAGGAGGAACTTGGCTCGCTGAAGCCAGAAGACTTGCTCGAGTTGGGGGTGTTCCTGCAGACACCGGAGTGTTAATGTTAGGAGGAACTTGGCTCGTTGAAGCCAGGGAATCATACAAGCATGTTGGTGCTGTTAGTTAACTGCCTCCGAGGTATCTGTCCAAGAGATCGAAATACATAGGTTTCTTCATTTTTCCTCTCCAGTTTGAGGTGATAAGTACTTCATGTATGTATTTTTCAAATACCGGAATTTGTCATCGCACTGCTTTCCAACAAAGAAGAAAATGGAGGATATCCATAAGGGTATGCATATGGGTATCCAGGTAGGCCATGGCGGGGCGGCTGGCGGGAAGGCTACCGGGGCGGCTGGCGGGAAGGCTACCGGGGCGGCTGACGGGGCCCTGGTCATATTAAGGGGGGGATATCCATATGGATACGCTGGATACCCATAAATTGCCATTGCGGGTGGTGGTGGAGGAGAAGGAGGTGGAGCTAGGAGATTGATGATCTCCTCCTCACTCATTTCGTTGACTAAAACAAAATGACCAAAAATCAACAATGCAGTAAGTCCTGAAAGAACAGCATGGATTTATAAATTTATTTCAGGTTAACCGTTATTAATCTCAAACCATCGCTTATTGCAAAATATGCTCTCATCAAGTCCTAGTGGACCCTGGGAATTCATCGAAGGTTTTTGCCTATCTTGTATACTTGATTCAAAGGAAGTGACACGTCGATTTCCTCGACCGGATTTTTTACCCGAAAAATACTGAGCCAATCTCTCTAGCTTTACGCCAATGGCGCAGAGTTCCTTATAAACGTTTTGAGACATAGTTCCAGTAGCTACAACAAATCCAAATGCAACAGCATTTGCTGACGCAGATGTGATAGTGATGTGTTTCATCGTCTCATCTTCTGTTATTATTTTACGTTTTAAGGTGTATGCTAGTCTATCATCGCAACTTATACACATTATCGGTCTCACGCCTTCAATGCTTTTAGCTGTCCTCGAGTTTATGGAGAATCTGCTTGTGTTTGCCTCGGTAGAGTAAGCTAATGATGTTAATCTCCTATCATTATCTCGGTGGTGAATAATTTCACCTTCAGCTGTTGTGCATATCCTAGCGCGCGTGTATCCCGCTTTCTCCTGAGAGAAAGTATGATCAAGCGTGTTTTGCAAGCATCCCACACAATTAGCTTGTCTGGTAGGCTTCACAGTTAAATGAAAATACCTTGGAGTTAAGTCTCCTTTCCTGACTGGAGGTCGATTTTGCCCTCTCCTGCTTAGATTGTAAAGGTATAAGCCTAAACAAAATCTTTCAGGTGTCCCATTGTAGTAAGGAGCGTGGGTTCTGATTTGATCCCTCGTCCAAGCCGAGGTTTGACCCGGATGGCACAGCCGCCCTCTGCAGACACAGTCGGTAGTATGAACATTCATTTTGCTTGTTTGCCACTTCGGACTCCCGGTTAGTGAAATCCAACGCAATGTCGTCTTAGCGGTGACACGGTAAGATGACGCGTGATTTATTAGCCTCACAGCATCTCTCGAGGTATCTCTCGGAGGAATTTATGCACAGTTATAAATTAAAGAGAAGACATTTTAGCATCACACACTACAGGGTAAAACTTCAGCAGCACCAAATATCACCCTAAAGCAGCTCTCTTTAGATTGAACCCCTATGGTTCGCATCGGCAGGAGAGTTATTGTTGGCAGGCTTATCGGTAGAGGGCGGTAGTTGAGGAGATTTTTCAGGAGCAGATGATGTCTTGTCAATTTTTGGTGAGGTAACACAAGGCGAAAGGACCGGAGTTTTAATCAATGGGAGGATTGGACGGGATTTTGCTCCTGAGTCGCTCTTCACTTCTGCTCCACACATCTCTATTATGAGAGCATGTTTATAATAAACATATAAACAGAAATTGGGTAGTAAAGCGTACCAAAAGAAGATTAAAGTCAGTGATTAAGAGCGATAAGTTTGCATCCAACAAATTATGGAAAAAATTAACTTGTCGAATCACCAAAAAATGTGAAAGAATATTTTTTATAAACATTCACATTTTGGGTAGGAAAGTGTATCCTGACAAATTTTTCATTAAGTGAATAGGAGAGATAAGTGTATATATACACACTTATTCACTCACAAAATGCAGAATATTCTGAATTTTTGTATTAATCGACTTCATCTTGATGAGGGTTTTAAGGCGACTATGATCGCCTTGTGCCGTAGACATTGCTGCTATCACTATATGGGATGTCGTTAAGTCGAGGGCTGTTGTAATGAGGACTGCGTGACCTAGATTTTTCTTTTTGTGGCAATTCTTTTGAGTGGTTTTCGATTCCTGTTCTTCTGTTCCCCTTGGAGGAAGAGGCGTTGCTCCCGTTACAAAGTGGGCTGTCATGCCCAAACACTCTGAATTTTAAAACACAGTCGAAAAAAACTGAATCAATCATCTTTAAAAGTCTTACCATCGACGCAGCAAGTCAATTTTTGCATTGGATGAGTCATACTTAGATATTTTCAAGGGAGACAAATATTATTGAACTAAATAAATCCATCAGTTAGAAAAGTGAACAACACCTAAAAATTATGAATGTTAGTTCTACCTTACCGTATTTCTTGTTATCGTAACGAGAAACTTGAATAATTTCACATGCAATCTTTCAAAGATTGTGGTTGCTATCACTTAGCCGTTTTATTTCTGAGGGACTCAGCAGAGGATATTTTGCCTCTTTCTCACTGTCCAGCGGCCAACTCTTCGGTAGATAATCTACCTCGCCATAATCAGTTTCCTGACTATACATCCTATTATTCAAGTTTTCAATGCTTCTATTCACTTTCCCTGCCATCCACCTATCATTGATGTCCATCCTCTCATTAACCCCTAACACTATTCCCCTTATTCCTTCCGGGAGGGTTTTGATCAACTCTTCTACCGCCCCCCATGCCCTGAAAACCTGCTCTTTAGCCAAGTCACCTCTGCCTAACGTCCAGATTATAATGTCTCCTCTCTTCATCTCATCCTCTCAACAACGGTCGCCTTGAGTGGCACCTTATCGTAGGTATCTAACGTGCCTCGTATAAAATCGCCCAAAGACGCGATGTCCGCAAACAAGCCTAATTTACGGAATTTGTAAATTTTTTCCTGCGTTCAATTTTTAGTGATGACGATTAAAATTTTTACAGTTTGTAGTGACTGAGTCATTCCTAACTACTCGAAATATTTTAAATGATCTTTTACGAGCCCTTGTTACACTACCAGTCTGATTGTTGTATGTCACGAACATCAGCAGGAAAAATGAAGAAAAATTAATAGTGGCAATGTCTAAAAGTGAATTAAATTAAGCATAGCTGTCAAGTTTCCTTGAATGATCAGATCTTTTTTAAAACTTTTCAACGAGAACTTCTCTGATAAATCAAGGATCTTAAACACATGCATGAATGATAAGAAAAATTGTCTGAAGTAATCCGCATTACCTGGGATTGGGCCCGTTGGTATTGCGTTGGTGGATACTGTTGATATTGAGGAAAACCATAGTATGGAGGACACCAATAATATTGTTGTTGTGTTCCACCTTGCTATGGCTGTGGTGCAGCCACAGGACGTTCTTCTTGAGGAGGCGGAGGGGGCGGTCTTGTCTGTGTCGAGGTTTTTCCAAAAAAATTCAAGATGTCACACTGAAAAAAATCGTTGGGATATATCAAACCAATAAGTTGTGTTGATTGAAGTATACGAGTTGCATTAAATTGACACTACGAAGTTGGGTCAGGAGGCTTTGTGTTGGCGCAACACAATATTGTGTCATTTCAACCCAATTTTTCTTGAGTCAACACGGCTACTGTTGGCATGAATGAACACAATTTTTTGTAATGAGAGAACACAACTGATTGTCTCGAATTGAGAAAACGATTTTCTCGTATCAAGAAATCTTCATTGTGATACAATAACACAATAAAGTTTCTCAAATTGAGAGAACAATTAATTTGAATCAAGAAATCGTAGCTTTAACTTGATACAATGCCGTGTAGATCTTGGAGCAAACGAGGTGCCTTATAGCCAAAAGTTACTTTGGAGCCGAATAAATTCTACATACCACCAATACTATTTTATTCAAATATTTTGACATATTTTATTTTCTTTATATTTATCTCAATCTACTTTATTTTATTTTGTTTCTTTATACTAGTTACCATATATTTATTCATTTTTTGTTTTATTTCATTTTATTTATTTTTTATAAATTTATTTTTCTTAATTTTACTTCTTCCTTTGAAACTGCATAGAAATTTCCGAGAATATCATTGCTTTCAAACATGGAATTGGCGCTGAGGACGCTTATGAACGCTTAGTTACCCCACCATGTAAAGAGAGCTTCCGGAACTCCACTGCAGCGGCACTTGGGCGATCGCGGGGTTAAGTAACATCGGGCGCAGTTAGTACTTAGATGGGAGACCGTTTGGGAACGACCGTGATGCGGATAATTGTATAGAGATTTAATATCGCTCACGTGACGATAGGATGCCTCGGCACCAAATCCATTTAAGTTCCGTATTTAATCCTGTAACTTTTCACCTTTGCTTCAAGCTTTTTTTTTTTTTTCCAATGTAGGTTGTGTTGATTTAACACAACTACTTTCTTTGACTTGACCCAACTCAGAGTGTTAAGTGGTGACAACCTGTCTACTTGATCTGACACAACTATTTTCTTGATTTAACACTACGTTGTGTTCTGTAAAAATGGCCAATCCAACAGTTGTGCCAACCCAACACAACTCTGTGTTGATTTGACACCCCCCTTTTTTCGGTGGCACTGCTGGGAATATGTTCAGCTAAAAAGAGAGAGAAAAAAATAACTACTAAATTGCTGGGAATAACATGAATCACTTTTATTTGGTGGATCTTGAGACCAAAGTTGCATTTGAAAAAGACAATATAACAGCAGACCTTGATGACCTCTTTGATGATTTTTGCTCTCTTAACTGGGAATCGAATCATCTAGTTTAATTCTCACTTAAGATCACTCTGCGCTGCCAACAATTATGAAGGACTCAAAAGGCAACTTCAATAGGTTTTTTTCAGTTCATGACACCAGATAAATGAAGTACCAGAGGTCAAAACCTGCTACTATTTCCATTTCATTGTCTGATATGTTGCCCGATCTTTCAATTTATTATAAAGGAGTAAGCAATATGAATTCCTATCTAAAATACTGACATCATTTTCTCCTTGATAAGTAGTCAATTTCTTAATAATCACGCAAACGGATGTTACAGCTTCTTAATATATGGAAAATTCAAATGAATGCCATACAGATTTTTAGACAGTTGAGTTTCCAGTTTTGATTCTTGCCTCGTCAAATATAAATTCGTTACTTGTCCCCCTCCCCCCCCCCCCAAAAAAAAAAGAAATTCGTGAATTAAAATCTTAAAGACTGAGATAATGCTTCTATTTTCATGTGTCGCAATGCAAGCGGATGTAAACATCTCGACAAGTGAGTGTTCTGTGGTAGTTACATGACAAGTACACAGACTCTTATAATAATATTCTACACAAGAGATGATGACCTGATAGACAACCAAAGGACTCCATTCTTACGTATGAAGTATTTGTAATCTTAGAGATACTTATTCCACCTCAAGAGGAGGAGACTAACTAAAATTCTTTCTGTACTCTTCTTCATTATACTTACAGAGCAGGACTGCAATTTGGAGCATGGGAGCCGTTGGCTCCAATTTGTTGACGGCTTCAGCCGTTTCAAGGGCGCCGAGCGCCCTCCAGTATCCCTGTTGAGAAATAAGAGGACATAATTCAGTACGACAATTCTCACTCCTGATAAATTCAAGAGTTTACGTATCTTTAACATAAGGTTGGCTTGTTTCTCTTTGAAAAAAAAAATTACAAGTGGAAAGTTCAAACATCTCAATGGAGGTATGAAGTTTCCCACTTCCGCCATCGAAATGCCAGGCAACAATCTGTTTAGATACTAAGAATAGGTACTTCACTCAAATTCTACTCCGTGACCTTATATTTATTCCTTCTTCAAGTGTTGATGATGAAGAGAATTTCTCATTTCTCCTTGGCAACAGGTTTACCTCAATCAACTGATGTACATACAAGAGTGAATAAACTGCTCTTTTCATGTGTTGACGTTAGCTCATGCGATTAGAGCTGACCCATGCACACTTAAATCTCTCAGAACACCACTCTTGTCTACACTATAAACAGTTCCTTGACCATGACCCCCCTCTCTAAAAGCTATCCCTATTCTAGCAGCAGGAAGCTTCCAGAGATCCATCACATTGAAAAAATCGAAACTGTTAGAACATTGATGATACAAGCCCTGCTTGTACTGAAGTACTTATGGCCATTGATTTTCTTTCCGTTTAACTTAATTCTCAGTTATCAAAGTCTAACTGATAGTATACAAGCGGTTGGAGTCACTGTTAGTTCTCCGAACGGTGAAATTCAAATTTTATCAATCTACTCCCTGGTAAAAATGGGCCATATGGGCTATAAGGCTTATACGGTATTTTCGCTTACTGCTAGCCATATGATTCGATATAGCCGGCTATATGAATTCATATGGCCGGCCATGTGAACTCATATAGCCGGCTATATGAATTCATATGGCCGGTCATGTGAACTCATATAGCCGGCTATATGAACTCATATGGCCGACCATATGAATTCATATAGGATAAATTGTATGAAATATAATTATTAAGATAAAAATGATTCACTCAAAATTGAATGCAAAAAATCAATATATTTGCACCAAAAAAATCTAGAATTAAAACAAATGATAATGAATACTATTTACAGGTCTGTACATACAACTTAAGATTTCCTCTTGGACTTTTGACATGTATGTATGTATGAGCCGCTTTTACGGCGCGCTAGGGCGCTCTGCGACGCCTATTCTCCACAGGAATCTGTCATGGTAGAGATCCTTCGGAAGCTGGCATCTCTCCATCTCTTCCATCTCTCTCCAACCTCGAGGCCCCATTTGCGGTACTCCTCCACCAACTTCCGGGTCATATACTCCGCGTCATCGTGATCTTGACTTAACTTTCAATTGGTCAATGAACAGCTGATCAACAGGAGTTGATTGCTGCTCAAGAGTTTCAAAATCATCTTTGACAGATTCATTTGTTTTTGGAGGAGCCGTTGTTGAGGTTACTGGAGGTACCTCAACTGATGGCTTCTCAGTTTCGGGCCCCTTGCCTTTGCCCCCAGACGATTTCTTCTTCTTGGAGGAGGAATCATCAGGAACTGCAGAGGCACCCTTTGGCTGCTTGCCATTCTTATTAGCATTGACTTTTGGAGATGTAGAGGTGTCTTTTTTGGAAGTGGAGGGCTTTTCGGAATCCTCAGTCGCTTTGATGGCTACTCCAAGGCGGGCAGCCAGCTCATGAGCTTTAGTATCATTGCAGTGATAATTAAATGAGGTAATTTGATATACAGTTAAAGGCGTGTCGAACTCAAGGTTCATCATCTTGCCCTCGTCGGTCGTGAACATTCTTTTCATGACACAGCCGAGCTCATTGACGACTTCACATGAGAACGTTTTCTTGTTGAAGTCTGCGCGGGACATAATGACATTGCTGTCCGGAAAGACAAAATGTGATCCGTTCCCCGCAATGAGAAAAATCTTCGCAAATGGTACTTTGGTCGCTGGTGTAGTATGGTAAATGACTTTTGAAATCATAGTGCCTACTATTGTCGGTGTTTCTTCAGGTGTCTTCTTTGTCGTAAATTTCGTCAAGGTGACGGTCGCCGAAACCGAAGAGTCGAGGTCTGCCAAAACATAATTTTTGTATTTTATCGGCAATGTACACATTTAAACTGTTCAGGCGAATCTCTTCACTGGCATCTCCTTCGACCGTGCTTGATTTGACTCTCATCTCATACAAACCTAAAAGCAAAGATAAGAAAATTTTAGTTTCAAAAACATAGGCATGATGAAAGGAAATACTGTAAAATGCAATATCCCAGTTTAAATATAGAATAATTTAATTACGTTATGGGGTTACCTTAAATAAACGCAAGAGGACAAACTCCACATATTTCAGCTTCTTCATTCTTGAAAGGAAATATTATGAAAGCTATTACCTTGCAAAGTTATTTCCAAGTTGGGACTTATTTATTGCAATGAGCAGCAGTGAGAGCATTTAATTTACCAGAAGGGGACTCATAGTAACCAAATTTCAGAGCAGAAAAAAGTCGCCTAGGCTTGATTTGTCAGAAATTATGATGGGAAAGTGTGGGTGTATCATCTCATCTCTTTGAATTATGTGAGTCATGTTTTTCCATTAAAGACTCAAAACTCATTCAATGAAAATTTCATACTAATGATTGGAGAGCCTTGCAGGGAAAAATGTACACATTAGTAGTCACTTAAATATACATGAGGACATAAGGTGATCAGGATTTTTTTTGCAATGCGGCCTCTGCCTCAGACCATTGATGTATCAGTATAGAGAGCTTAAGAGGGTTTTCTTTTGAAAAACAGAAGTTGCTGTCACACAGCTTGACAAGCAGTGCGAGTGCTTTTGTAGGTGATAAATGGACCGCATTAAGCAGAAAGGAACCAAGGCACATCAGCTATTGCCAAATTTAATGAGACAATTTAATTTTTTACACGAGGAAGGTTGTGCGAATTTTTGGAAAAATTACAGCGAATTATTTGCATAGTGCTAAGCAAATTCCTAGAAATTGTCCAAAGAATTTGCATAAAGGATGTCTTGAGAAAAATTAAATTGCCTCGTTAAGTTTGGCAATTATTTGCATAGGAAGCAAATTCCTAAAAATTGTCCAAAGAATTTGCATAAAGGATGTCTTGAAAAAAATTAAATTGCCTCGTTAAGTTTGGCAATAGCTGATGTGGCTTGGTTCCTTTCTGCTAAACGCGGTCCAAATGGAGACTAATTTGAACCATTGTAAGAATAATTGAAGGTACAATTACTTACTTTTCAGAAGAGCATATTCTCTGGCGTCAAGCTTCGGTTTGGGTTTTGCCCCTCTTTACTGCCCTTGAAGGCCTTGCCTGTGACCGTTGAGTTCCTTAACTCTTCTTCTCCGAACAGAGCTAAAGCTAAATTTTTAGCATATTATGAATCGCCAGCAGCGCCATCCTTAACACTGTAAGCACATACGCAGCGTTGCTGCATTCAGGGAAACTTTATGCTGGAGCAACAAAGATTGAGTTAAAAAAATTAACTATTTCAATAATTTTGAATACATACATAGTAAGTCACAATGCTGCAGACAAGGTCATCGGTAAGCCAATGAATTCGTCTCCTCTTCTTGACCGAAAAATCTCTTTACAATGTCTGGTGAAGAGAATACATTCTGGAACATTTCTATAAACCATTCAAAAGCTATGAGAGAAGACCATCATTGAGAAAAATCCTCCATTATTTCGTTAGCATTTCTATTCCACATATCAGGAATGCGACTATAAATAACCGCCATGGCGTGACGGGTGCCCGACCCCAGAACGTCATCGTGGAAGTGGAAATTGAGCCCGGGCCCTCTGATTGTGGTGGTGACGTGCCCGGGCCCCTCTCGTTTTCGATTGATGGTGACGCCATAGATATCCTCAAGTACTTTGGCGTCGGAAAACATTCCTCCAAATTCGGTAAGATCACCAACGGCAGCCGCTTGCGCAAAAGAGGGAAGCGAAAATGCAAGGCGCAGAACACTGACTCCTCTCACACCGTACCTCGCAAGTACGTAGTTGCCTAGACTATCTTTTTTTTTTTTTTTTTTTTTTTTTTTTTTATTTTTATTTTTATATTAATGCCAATTTCAAATAGCCTATCGGCTAATCCCACGCTTCTTACCCCAGCCCCAGGTGACCATTGCCTGAGACCATCAAACTCAGATCACCTGGCCGGGAATCGAACCCGGGACCTCTTGGTCATAGGGCCAGCTCTACAACCACTACACCACAGGAGGCCGACATTTTTTTTTTTTTTTTTTTTTTTTTTTTTTTTTTTTTTTTTTTTTTTATTAATACCAACACCAACCGTGTTTTTCTGGATCGTGGGATTATTCTCCTCTCATTATATCCTGGATGGTCGGAGTAGATGGAACAGGGGGTAACGGCAGGATGTTATGTTCCTCTCCATCCAACAAAGAGATGAGAGGTTTATTGGAGTAGTTGCCCAGACGCCACTGCCTTATGGATTGAGTATCAATTGTCCTAGCTCCTTGCGATATCTTGACAATGAGTACCGCTTCTTGTACTAATTCCTGAATTGCGGGAGACTGATCCACCCCTTCCGCCTGGGACAGAGTTGTCTGTCCGTATTCCTCTGCTACCGCCCTAGCAATTGTGAATGGGATCTTAAGGTGTGTAGTTTTAAATTCTTCGACCATTTCATCAGGTAGGAGGAGCTTAATCCAGTCGGCATATTTCCCCATGGCAGCATATTTGCGGTAAGCTTTGATAATACTAGGGAAGTATTTTGCTAGGGCATTCCAGCCCATCAATTCTGGGTGTAGAACTAATAACTGCTGAACGATGCTAGCAAAATTCGTTAGCTCTGCGCCTCGAAGCAGAACTAGCACGGTCGACGCCGCTGTGCCAATCGGACCGGTCTTCGTTGATAAGATCTATGCTTCGATGAAGCATCTACGCCTCAATTGCCACCTTGCACGGATTTCCGCATTGTATCTCCTGCAGAACTCGAGAGACGGTTGATACTTTATTAGTTCGGTGCTGTCTCGCTCAAAACCCAACGCCGCTCCGTATGAGTTGGTCCGCCGCTCCATCCACGGAGTATAATTAGATGGATTTAATGTTTTGCCAATTAAATTTAACAGCAAAGAAGTAACGTAAATGCAATGACGCTGGTTCATATTCACATATTCGCCAACGTCCTGCCACTGTACTGTAAAGTTATGCTCAACAACAAAATCTGCTAATTTCAATGGAACTAGCGAAATAGCCTCTTTAGTCAACAAGGATTTTACATCTGAATAAAAGTTTAAGTCCACACAACCGATCAATGCCAAACCAATAGACAGTGAAGTTTCCATGCCCGTTCCATCCGATGTATAGAGTCTGAGAAGTTGTTTAAAATGGGTCTTTAAGGAGACGTCTTTGTCACGCTCTATCCATGATATTTCGGGGATGGCTAATTCAGACAGTCTAACTATTGGAGTGTCTACTTTTTCGAGACCGTTCTGGATTGCTTCTCCTTTTGTGGATGCTGTGAGGTGTCACTATCAGCCAGAACGTCGCGAAGAACTCGGAACTCACCTGAAGAGTTTTATGTCTCCCGGGGAGTTTAAGAAGTCATTATGATACGAAGGAAAATCAGAAGGTTTTAAATTTGCCAAAGCTAATGTAACAGAGCTCTCGTCGTGAGAAGATAAGTTGTGCCTAAGATGAGTACAAATAGCGTCAAACAGAGCTCTAATCTTCTTTTCGTTCTTCAAGCATTTGCACACACACGAGTCTACGATGGTCAGGATTCCTTTCAAGAAGTTCCACGTTTCCTCCTGGAAACTGATTTGACGAGGGTAATGATCGGCTGCAGGCACAGACTTGATGATGATTGTCCTCTTGTAGTAGAGTCTGGTGAATTCTAGTGTTCTGCAGGCAGAACCCAGCAGGATAGATGGTCGAGGAAAAATTCGTCTATTTCCACTCTATTGGCGACAACTTCAAACCACTCCGTAGGTGTTAACTCGATTCCGTTTTGAGCAGTGGAATGTTTGTGGAAGTGGATGCGCGTCGCAAAGTTCTCGTTCACAGAATGCCCGACGATGATTTGTTTGAATGTACCACAGTTCACCGCGGACATTCTCCGCCGCGACTTTTCTCCGCCACGACTTTTCACCGCCACGATTTTTCACCGCTCCACGACTTTTAAGGGGATTCCGCATATAATATTTTCACAAATATTTCCTTCACACTTATTCAGGCTTAGGACTGGCCAATACATGAAAAAGTTGTATATTGGGCGTGTTTAAAATATTTGTGAAGCACCGCTTCGAATAGACTTTTAAACCACGAAATTGATACGAAAAATAACACTTCATATTTCCGAGACGTAATGCTTTGATTAAAACATTTGTGAAACACCACTTTTAATTGTCTTTTACAGTACGTAACGCTGCTTGCTGATTCTACATCTGATAGATATTTTTAGGAGTAAAACTGCAGGTTGTGAGCCACTCCCCTCAAAAATTCGAGGGTACCCCTGTTCGCAAAATCTTCGCAGACTTCTTTCAATCAATCTGTCATTTTCGATACTTTTCCTTTTGCTGATACAGGTGTCTGCCGGCAAGGATGTCCTCGAACCTTAATCTGATTGTCCAAGCCCCGATCGGCATCAGCTGATGGAGCTTCGGAAAGGGAGGAGTTTCTTTTGTAAAAAGATGTTAACCTAGAAGTTGTTGAAAAAGAGCTTGTATTGTGATCGTTGAGTTTTTCGTTTCATCCATCGTTCATCGTCGATACTTCCTCCGAATGTCAAATTTACCCCCGCAATGTCACACAACTGTAAAGCTGCTCGTTCTTGCCCATTCCCTTTTGACCGGGAAAGCCAATTGAATTCTTCCATTGCCTCAGGTCTGTCTAATCTATGAGCATGGGCCCTACCCACGACTATTGCTCGTGAAAGACAAAGCCCATCATTATTGGAATGTCGATGATACCTCTTTTGTTTGAAAGTTGGCGGAGGACAAGGGCGCGACGTCTAGTCCCTTGATGGTTGCAGCTGTGCGGGTTGCGGAGTTGCCGGGCGCTGACCCACGAGCGGAGGACTAGGGCGCGGCGTCTGGTCCCTCGATGGTTGCAGCTGTGCGGGTTGCGGGGCTGCCGAGCGCTGATGTGGTGCGGGTTGCGGCGTTGACGGGCGCTCAGTTGCTGGCGGAGGTCCTGGGAGCAATGGTTTGCGTCTCCCTGCTCCGTACATCACCAAAAAACGTTTTTTAGGCGGCATGCATCGTAGGGAACCCACTGATGTGTCCTGTAAAAATTGAGTAACACAGACTTAGTTTCAAGAATGGTCAATCACTCGCCACACACACTTACACTCCCCACTCTCCCTCAAACACACACGAAACAGACTTCGGCATATTTTACAACATGAGTACGGAATTCCTCATGGTACATTCCATTGCATTGTATAATAGGGTCAGTCAGCGTCAGAAGTTCGTCGGTAGATCCAGGGCGTTTTGGGGTATCTGTCCAGTCAGGGGCAGAAGCCGGTCGTTTCAATGAAGGGAGGGGGGTCAGGGAGGAACACATCATCCTCTAAGCTCTCTTCTACACTAAATGATGGTGATAATATCAAACATGTAGTGGTGCCTGTGAGGATACTACTGTCATTGCTAGAATTGTCATAAAAGGAAAAGCTGGATTTAAGTTTCGGCGTTGAAACCATCAACGGGTAAAAAACGGGGGGAGTCCAGGTTCGAGTCTGACGCACCCGCGAAGGTGAGTCAATTTTTTTTTTTTTTAAGAAATTGAGAATCGTTGCTGAATTTTGCGCGTCATGCGCAAAATTCAGGCAACTTATCAGTTGTCACGAAAGTTGCAACGCAAATGATTTGCAAGACAGTTTTGCTTTGTAACTTTTAGCAGGCCCCGCTATTTGTTACGAAAGGATGAAACAGCGAAACAGATTGGAAGAAAAAGCCGTAACTTTGGAATATCTGCAAGAGTTGGAAGTAATGTATGACGACTGGCTGTGCAACGAACTAAACGTATATATTGTAAACGGTGACAGAGACCAGCGCGAAATATACGAGCCACCCCCGCCCCATTTCAGGTTTACCTAAGTTCAAACTCGTAGGCCCCAGAATTGCAGGAAAAATTGCATCGTGTAATAAAATCATCCCAACTACCAAAATAGAATCAATCTACGATTTTTTGAGCAGAATGGAATTCAGAGCGAAGCGGAGAGGAATACCGAGGAGGAAGGGATCGGTAAGTTCATAAAGGTCGTCTGTGAAAATGGTGTTGCGTCCAACTCTATAATCTCTATGGGGGGAGGGGGAGCGGTCTTTCGGGGCTTGGCGGAGAAAAAGTCTCTTTCGTAGTTCGTTCGAGTGTCAATGATGTAGTCAATGCGTCTTTCAGGGTGTTGTAGGGGCAGGGGTCTGAAGATGGTCATTATTTTAATGCTTGCGAAGGTAGCTTGCACAGTTTTCATCGGGGATGTTACTAAGTTGCAGCTTGAGTTTGAATCGCTCGAAGTACTCTTCGAGGGATTCGCTGGAGGTTGCCGAATACGCAGGAAAACTAAACTGTTGAACAGGAGGCCGAGACCATATGGATTCTTGCTGCTAGCTATATGAACCGATACAGCCAGCCTTAAAAAATCTATGCAAATTGTTTCAATACACTTATAAAACTATGTTTCTTTCCATTCATATTTGATGGATAAATATTTCATATGACACCTTTTAAATTTGAGATTGTCACAAAATGACCATCCTCATAGAATAGATCAATATGGCGTCGAGGATGAGCATCGGTGGATGGCGGCCCTTCAAATGCAATGCTTGTGCCCCGTCTATCGTCGAATACAGTATGGGTGTGATCTGGCAATACATCCTGAAAATATCTTACTTCGTCGATACTTCCTCCGAATGTCAAATTTACCCCCGCAATGTCACACAACTGTAAAGCTGCTCGTTCTTGCCCATCCCCTTTTGACCTGGAAAGCCAATTGAATTCTTCCATTGTCTCAGTCCTGTCTAATCTATGAGCATGGGCCCTACTCACGACTATTGCTCGTGAAAGACAAAGCCCATCATTATTTGGAATGTTAATGATACCTCTTTTGTTTGAAACAAATTTTTTATAAATTGAGAAGCACAAATAAAGAAGGTATTTTTTTTGAAATCCAAAAAAATACACAAAACATTAAAAAATTCACTCATTAGCGGTAAAAAAATCGAGAGGTGTTCGCGAATGATCAGCGTGAGAATGATCAGGGCGAGAATGATCAGCGCGAGAATCGGTGCAGGTCTGATTGCCCCTGATTTTTGGTGGTTTTTTATAAGAGCCAGGACTAGGGGTTGCTCCCCGCAACCCTTCTGCCCCGCAAATTCGCGCGGGGGTGGAGCGTCGGCTCGCGGGGGTGGAGGGCCGCCTCGCTGGGGTGGAGGGCCGCCACACGGGGGTGGTTGCTATCCACCACTCCCACGGACTCGCGAGCCTTTTTGTCCACATCTCCTCCTTCTCCCATCATTTTACCCCTCCAATAGTTTGTATCACTGCCAAATTAAAAATCACATAAGGAACATATTTTGCTATAAGGAACTACTATTTTTAAACTTTCTAGAAACACCTGAATATATTAATTCGTTATTGCAAAATGTTACACTTTTATAAAACAAAAAAATGTCAAGTTGTACATTCTCACTCTTGCCTCTAAAATAGGGACAGTCGCTTTTGCTAATGATCGGTTTCTAAAATAAAAAACTTCAGATTTGCAATTTGAAAAAAAATTCGCGCACTCAAGAAAATTATAAATAAAGTCACTTCTTATAAACTAACACTTTCGCTATGAGGGCGTGAGAAGTGGGAGGGTGTGATAATAAAACCATGCAGCTTACCTTATAAATCACATCACAAAGAAAAATGTATTTTATTAAAAAATTAAGAGTGTATTTTTAAAAACACAAAAAATACACAAGACATACGAAAAAATTCACTCGTAAGCGAAAAAAATCGCGAGGAGATCGAGAATGATCAGCGCGAGAATCAACACACCTGGCGGTGAACGCTAGAAGCGGTGCAGGACTGATTGCCCCTGATTTTTGGAGGTTTTCTATAAGAGCCAGGACTAGGGGTTGCTACCCTCCATCCCCCGCAGATTCGCGCGGGGGAGGCATGCACCGATGGACGAAACACCGTGGTACCATGGGCTAGGAATATTGATGAATCCATCTCCATGGGATGGGAATATTGATGAATCCATCTTCATGGGATGGGAATATTGATGAATCCATCTTCAACTGCTCCCCTCTGGTAAACGCCCGTTCCATACGGCTCGTTGCGACTGCAGGATTTGTTCCCGACGCGCGGCGTACAAGCCCACTTCGGGCCGTGACTTGAAAAGCGTATCACCCCAGAACGTTAAGGTTGAACTGCCCCGCTCTAACTATCCGTTTCCGCGTGATAGGGGCCCAAAGAGTCCGGTCGCAATAGGATTCGGGTAGGGTAACCTCGAGCTCTAGTGCTTATTGCCTCGCTGATCGCTCCTAGAGCATTTGTTCCCACACTTTAGCTCTCACTTCATTCACTGGAAATCGTTTTAATTTACAATTTTTTGCATTGTGCGAACATTGGACTGCACAGCACGTAGCAGGCATGGTACTTGGTGATTAAAAAAATAATTAAGGAACAGCTATTACATGACTAGATTTAACAATAAAATTTAAACGAACACAATTCAACCAATCACGTGATAGGATGCTTTTGAATCGCTGTTCGCCTCAGCCCAGTAAAATTCACTAATGCCCCCGGGATTAATCACTGTTCTCACGTACGCTTCGAAGAGGCCCTTGAAAAGAACTATAATTGCTTGGATATCACCATTTATGGGCCATTCGATATCCAGGTAAACTTTCACTCTCCTAGAGTTAGGGATTACCTCGTAGTAACACGTGTGTTCGAGGAAGTTTTTAGACTTTTTACGGATATGTCGAAATAGGTATTCCGGAGAAATCATTAATTTCCATGATTTACGTCGGGTATTGTCAAATTCTTCCCCGACAACGAACGACCGAGGGTTTCCCGCCAGTGCCGTTAACGCGGAACCGAGTGTTGCGTACCTGCAGTGTCTGTAACAGAAAACATGTCTATTAGTTCTAGGGCCGCAGTAGTTTATTAGTCGTTGAACCACCTCGGTTCGAAACAGAGCATCGGAATGCGGGTTCTCTCTTTACTGTTGCATCACTCTATTCCTTACTTCTTAATTTTGTGGTAGCGTTTGTCGTCACAAGTGGAAGGTACCCAGTTTTCAAGAGTAGGCCGTCCTACTGCCTGCAATGGTTACTTTGTTACCGACACTGCAGGTACGTTCCATTCGGTCCTCGTTAGCACATGATATCAAGGAAACATAACCTCAAACCTTCAGTCGTATGACAAGATGGCGTCGCATTGGGTTACCTGCCATAAGAAGTGAGGATCTGGAGTACCCACTCCAGGAGCGATGAGCAAAGCAATAACCACCGGAGTTCGAGGTTACCCTAGAGTGGGTGCTTATTGATATGTAGTGAGTATTTGGAGATTGCGCGTCGCGTCTGCCCGTTCTGGTATGCATGGGGTTCGGTTGTTTGAAAAATAAAGGAAAGAAAGCCCATTATCATTTATATCACGAAACGCGGATGCAGAGATGAAAATTCCCATTCATGAAACTTAAAGAAGGAAATTGGCTTTTAATCTAGCAATATGTAATAAAATATCTTTTGAGATACACCTATTCAAAAATCATGTAAAATACCTATAAAATAGATTGATCTGTAATGGCTCGGGACCATGCAACAAAAAAAAAAAAAAAAAAAAAAAAAAAAAAAAAAAAAAACAACAACAACAAACACTAATCGCAGTCCGATCGGCTCCGGGGGGCCATCCGATCGACCGCCGAGCTTCGAGGCGTAAAAAGTAAACAAGAAAGGAGAAGTCACGGTTTTAAGGGTTTAAGGGGTTTAGGGGGCCGCGCACTCCCGTCACATCACGAAGGATAAAAACTAAAACAATCACCCCAAAGGAGAAAAACTGGAGAACTACATCTTTTCTGGATCGGAAACGTCCTTCCTAACTGAACTCGACGACCAATCAGCACCGTCCACTCCCCCTCCACCAAGCGCTGCTCTGGTGAGCGGAAAGGTGGACGGAACCCGGACTTGGCGGCAAAGGGATTTAAGCTGTCATCCCATTTTACAGACTAACTATGTAATATTTTATACCCCATAAAAATATCTATTAAATACCTATAAAGTAGGGTATCTGTACGATAACGATTCGACGGCACTATTTTGGCTACGAGGGTATACGTTGCCATGTCGTCCACAAGTATATCACAGTACCAATGTATATTTCCATGCTATGCACCTGGACTTTACGTAGAGGTCCTTTTGCCACGAATAATTCGATTCTATTCCTTCCGTCCCAACTGGTGAGGTATAGCTCGTGACTTCTAGTGTCGGAGCCCATAAATATCTTAATGTAATTCTCCAGTTATCTGAACAATAGCGTTTTGACCAAATGTTATCATTCAAGGCAAGGAACTGCTGAAAATTGAGATTTTTACCTTGTATTCCCGATGTGAAACTCGTTGTGTTGGTTGTTTACACAATGATCATTTCGGTCATTTTCTCAGCCTCTTCAGGTATGCTAACTACCATAAAAACCGTACGAACGCACTCGCGATCGCGGTCAATTGGACTACATTTTGCAATCGGGAACTATAAATTTTAGCCCGGTTTAAAAACGACGTGTATGCCATTAGTTTCCCTATGCACATAATGTTTTTCCAGAAGAGCCAGAATTTATAGTTCCAAATTGCAAAATGCAGTCCAATTGTAAAACACTAAAACTGCACTACTAAATTAATAAAAGCATAAGGATGCGTGAAGTGTCCAGGGATTACTGGCTTGATTTTGACGCATATATTTATCCTGATAAGAGGAAAGGATGGATGGAGGTATGATCAGTGATGTCACATTACTCTCTATTTGTGAATTGAGGAGTTTTTCATCCTTACAAATGTCAATGTTGAACTGCTATGTTACGTTTAATATTCTACTTTTTTTTTTACCTCGCATTAGAAGGCATTATTATGCGTGGCGTTCACTGGGGAAAAGAAACACATTGGATCTAGAGTCCAGACTCTTGAAAACATTGACAAGAAAAAGGACTCTTGATTCAATCAGATTTAAGCGTAAATCGAAAGGAAATCCGCGCAAATTAAGAGGCTTGGTTCTTGATTTAAGTTTAAATCTGATTGAATCAAGAGTATTTTTTCTTGTCGATGTTTTGAAGAGTCTGGACTTCAGATCCAATGTGTTTTTTTCCAGTGTTTATGCACTCTTACTCTGGTATTTACTGGCCTGCCTGTTTGACCAGTATATCAACAAGTTGCAGCAAAGCACTTTTTTTTTTTTCTTTTTTTTTTTTGCGGAGGCAGAATAATTTTTCAACGTATACTATCGTCAACTTTGAAAGTGCTCGAAAAGAATGTCCATCGAAAGCTAATAGAATTCAAAAGTAAAAATGTAGATACAAAATTCGTTATTTTTCAAGACGTTTACCGAAATTTTTGAGTTCAGGAATTTTCCGCATGAACCTATCAAAATTATGTGGTTTTCATTTCCATGTCATTTAAGCAACATTAACTTCCAAAGATGTTGGCCATGCAATCGCTTGGAAGTTTTTTTCTACGCACAGAACGGATTCAGAGGAAAAGAATGATAAGCCGTTGAGGCGAAAACTATGTGACAAACATACGAAATTACTTATTCACATCCTGGCTAAGGAATAATGTCAGTTTAGTATAAAATAACATTCCGTACGCATTTTTTAGACAATTTTATTCAGTGATAACAACAAAACATTTTTAAATCAATATATAACAGCGTTTCACCTCACTCCGTTTCAAATACAATGGTTTAAAAAATGTGATTAACTGTAATTAACTGTAATATGTGCTGAATATCCCCCTGTAATGAAAAATGTCCACTTATTTGTCATTCCTCACATGTGGAGCATACAGTAGGCAACATTGACAGTCCATTAAGTATTAATCGGAGCAAGAGTCACTAAACAATGAACGAATTTTGACTGTCGAATTCATTTTTCCTCAGGTAAATGACGCGTGGACCACGCACGATGCGCACATTAAAAACGCAAAATAGTAGCTCAGAAACCGAGAAATACGCAGTTCAAAAAACGCAAGTTTTCTGCAAATTCAAAACGCCCCGTTTTCGCACCGAACCGAATGATGACATCCGGCACCAATCAGAAGCTAGCACGGCTTTCTACGACTACGACCGTCCAATGTCTTTTGAACTCCTCGTATTTGAAAATAATAAAAAAGTCGAAACTTTATCCCCAGATTCAATGAATCTCATCCATGTTATTCGTGGTATCAACAAGCAACAATTTCCTGTTGAAATTCGTGTTTTTCCCACAAACATCAGTGGAAAATAAGCGAAGAGAGCGATTTGACTTTCGTAGTCCCATTCTGGGACGTTCGAAGTTCCTTCGAGTCTTTAGACTTTTTAAAAGCGGGCTTGTCTGGGATTTTGGCTGCAAAAGTACGCAGTAAATCACCGCGTAATCTACGCACCTGGTACTCTCAGAATAGTAAACAATAAAAACAAGGTTTAGTGACCCATTGAAACCCATAAATCTGACTCCACCTCAGCCTCTTAAGCAACTTACTCGGAAATTATTTACTGTTCATTTGCAGTATGAACTCAGATGCGCGAAACAAACGGTTTAATTCTAACTTCGCGGAAATTCAGTATAAGTCAGTATAAACTTCTAAAGGTAATTTGGTAAGCAGATACGAATCTAACGAAGCAAAACAGTGTTTAGGTCTTTAATTACCGAACTGTATCCAAGGATACACGGAGAACAATCGTATTGGAGAATTTGCAGGTGTCTGAAATAGTTGAGTTTCATTTTAAAGAAGGAACTACTGAGTGAACTGAGCATGAGAATATCCTTGGTTTTGAAAATAGACAATTATTAAGGGAGGTATGACGCCTAATCTGCTTAAATACACGTGCTCAAATGTTAAATTCCGCCTGTTAACGTCGCAAAGAGGCAGATTTTCTCACTTTTAAATGCGTTTCCCTACAATTTTTCACACTAAAAACTTATGAAAAACACTGCGAACGCAGCTCATGAAGCTCATCAGATGCAGCATTCAACACTTTCGTGCAAATTCTCCATTGGATCAATAGGTGACCGATAAGGGACCTGTTCTCCTGAGAAAAGTTTCCTTCCCTTTTTGCAAATCCTTAAATCATGTTTTTTTTTTTTTTTTTTTTTTTTTTTTTTTACAATCCAACAGTTATTCTCTTGGAAGTTTCGAGACTAACATCTCCTTCAATTTTTAAGATAAGGATCAAACCCGCGTCGCAATTTCCAGATTTTCTACCTCTACGCATTTGCAAAAAGTTTAGGAAAATCTTCTCGCCGAAGATAAGGTCCCTTTCTCAAGTCCGGTTACAATTATTAAGAATTTCCGGTCGAGAATTCTCGTTGAGTCAACAAGAAATCGCCTCGTTTCATTTTGCCATTCCAAAGAGACAACCTGTGACTTCAAAGATGTATCCGGTTGACCTAACGAGCATTCTCGTCCGGGAATTATTCACTATAAACGTTCTCTCAGTGTAAGGTCCCGAAATGTTTCAATGGGCGTTTTCACGTTTTTTTTAACAATGTGCGAATTATATTCAATGAACATTAGCAGTGCCTAGAGCGAAACGCGGGGAGGGAGGCGGGCAGCGAAACCAGTGATCGCAGAATGAAGCTTGGAGAGCAAGACCTTTCAACGCTGCCGTGCCAATGAAAAACGCCGTATGAACATCAAGGCGTTGTCAAATTTCCTGGCAAACTCATGAATATTTTCCTTCCGGTCTTTCCGCTAACTTTGCTCGCAACTCCACCGTAGTTCCTGAAAATTTCAAAGAACAACATTCGTATCTTCTCTCAAAAATAGTAAATTGTAACTGAAGGAAATATGACAACTCTTGAATGTTCATACGGCGTTCTTCCTTAGCACGGCAGAACGGAGGGTGTAAAAGGAGCCTTTTGATAATCTCGGTGGGGACGGACTCCCAATCTCCCGTGCTAAGGAAATACGCCGCGTGACCTTTCAAATGTTACCAAATTTTCTCCCAGAATTTTTTTTTTTTTTGAAGATGAAGTTTCGAATATTTTTTCTTGAAATTTTCAGACACTTACATCAGATGGACCGCATTTTGCAATAAAGTAGCACTATATTTCTGGCCCATATTCGAAACAACATATATACCATTGGTTTCCGTATGCAGAAAGGTGCTTTTGCGGAAGAGCCAGAGATAGTGGTTCCTTATTGCAAAATGTAATCCAAATTACAAGCAAAACTCAGAAAAATAGGGAGAAAAATATCCGCAGCTTTTTCCGAAAATTTGTGATTTGTTCGAGAAAATTTGACAAAATCTGAAGGCGCATACGACGTTTTGCCTTAGCACGGCAGTAATGCCCTGCGGCGTGGCGTGCTTCTGTTGTTCCCGAATTTGTTAAAACAAGCCGACGTCTTTCTTCAGGATGTCCTGCTTCCACTTCGGGAATTTCGCGAACTCCTTGTACCGCATTCCAAACACAGCAGCAAAATCTTTCTCGTTGAGGTGCATCTGCAAAATAAAGAGATAAAAAGTATGAGAAACGGAAAGTCTCTTAACACGAACGAAACGGGAAGTAAGGAAAATAATTCTGTCTTAAGAATCACTAGTAGATGGCGGGTGATATTGATATCATACGTCTCCTCACATGTTCTGTATGATTTTACAGCATGCATTATGTTTATTCTAGTCTCGAAAGTTTCCCACTGCATCTCCACACAAAATAATGATTATCATGGTCAAATACTATTTTTTCAAATATTCCTTTCATAAAACGCACTATTTTTCGGCTTGGATAAAATGTTGAAGAAGTCCATCTCCAAAAACCACCCTTGGCACCAAGTCAGAGGAAAAATTTCATTCGATAATTTTCACTTGTTTTTACCGCCGAATAGCTAAAGTACTCGTAGATAACATTTGGACTACATTTTGCAATTTGGAACTATAAATTCTAGCCCGGTTTAAAAACAACGCATGTGCCATTAGTTTCCCTATTCACATAAGTGTTTTTCTAGAAGAGCCAGAATTTATAGTTCCAAATTGCAGAATACAGTCCATTTGTAAAACGCTCCTTGTTTCCGTTCTTCTCTTCTAAGATTGAAAATTTTCAAGCGGCGCACTCATTTGCAATGCTCACCTCTTTGTGAAGTAAATCCACGTTTTTCGGCAGTTTCTCGGGCTCCTTTTCGATCAAATTATGAAAAGGGTATTTCGGGTAGTCCTCAAAATCAAAGGCTGGTCCCGTGTTCAGTTTTAACTCCACTTGAATCGTCGGTTTAGCGTTTTCAAGCTCCTTTCGCACCTCTCCGAAGGTTTTGTGGCTCTAGAGGTGACCAAGAAAAAATAAATGAAGTAATAATAAAATCAAATGATATCACACAACTGCATGTTTCGCGATGTACTATAACTCCATCCAGTTCTAATTTTTTACCTGTTACTTTTGAGAAAAATGCACTCAAGCAAGCTTAGTAGGTTTCCATTTCTATGAACATAATTTTGTCGATAGCTAAATTGTTGTCTCAATTGCAACGGTTAAAATTCTCCGTTAAGATTCATTTTCTCCGAGGTAACTAAGCTGCATGAGAATTCATGTTTACTAAGGCTCACGTGGAAATGCAGACGGATACTTTTTGCCTAAGTGCGTCTAAGTATTCGGTCTCAATGAAAGCGGGCACTGATCATCGCCTTTTCCAGTAACACATTCACGTGGATTTGGGTACATGAAGAAGTTGAAAATTTACGAGTGCCCGTGGTCTCAGCTGAATATTTTCTTTTACTATTCAATCAAGTCGTTAAATTCCACAAGACGTGGTTGAAATCGTTTCTCTAAGTTATCTTGACTTAAGTGTGGCTAATCCTCCTTAAATTTAATCAACGACAAAAGTTGAATCGCACCATCCCTGGCCCGGGTTGCCAATTACTTCAAGGGGATGTTAAGTTCCCATGCATCCATTACTGTCATGATCATTCCCTTATTTCAGGCGTTCTTTTATGTCAAGATGAAGAGCGAAGTGATAACTTTTAGCATCACTTTTTTACTGTTTGTTTCTGTTCCTTATTTGTTTGACTTAGTTATTTATTTGTTTTGAAGCTTCCTATAGTATTTAATTATGTATCTGGTCATTTTATTATTTTTGTTATCTTTTGTGCGTTTTTTGGATCTTAAGGCGAAATCCGGGGTTTTCCTAAAATGCCTTTAAATGTTCAAAACACATATTTTAAACCTAGGACGGTAACGTTAGATAATGTTCAAATGCCATCGAGACTCCCAATTTTGTCATTTTCTTTTAAATGCGGGGTAGGGGGACCAAATAAGTTTTGAAGCAATTCATTTTAAATATTTCATTGACACTACTCATTCAAAGTAACCATAATGCACAGTCACTGTAAATTATGCACTTAGATAGTGCCAAGGACACTGGCCCACCCAATAATCGCTTGTGTTTATCCCAAGCTAAAATTATTAGGGTTAAAAACGTTATTGTAGTACCCTGTGTGTTTAATTAATAAATCAATTAAAGTAAAAAAAATAAAATAAAATCTTCCGCGCTTAATGCCACATGAGGTCCATTCTGCCGTGCTAAGGAAGAACGTATGAGCCTTTCGGCGTTGCCAAATTTCCTCTGGCAAATCACTAATTTTCAGGCCAATTTTTGAATATTTTTCTGCCAATTTCTTAGATAATTTTGTTTGTAATTTTATCTAAAGTGTGTGAAAATTCCAAGGAAAAATATTTATAATTTTCCTCAAAAATAAACATTTTATTCAAGTAAATTTGGCTGCTCTCGAATGTTCATACGGCGATTCCTCCTTAGCACGGCAGCATTGTCCGCCTAAAATCACTTACTTTCCATAAATCATCGTCCCATCGGGCAAAGAAACTGGTGAAGACTGGTGGTTCGTGTCCTTGTTTTATCAATACGATGGGAATTTTCACATCTCTTCCGGAGGGATCTGAAAAATCGAAGTGAAATGCCATATATTTTAACAAGGAATTCGCCTTTAAATTGTTTTAATGAGCCTTAAGGTCCTGTAAAAATACAATTTTCAGTAACCACAAAGCAACTCAGCATTCTACATGTAGAAAGATCCTTACGTTTGCACGAAATTGCATCTACGACTCATTTGCACAATCAGAGATGTATTAGACCCCTTCCTGCAGAATTAATTTAAATAGATTCTGATTTCGTCTCGATCCTTCAGCTTTCTTCCATTAAATGAAGAAGGAAAAGTGAAATTACTCTGTACTCTATGAAAATAGATAAATATTTGGACAAAAACGTAAAATTTTTAGGAGACTGAATACAAATTTCTGTGATACATGAGTACGTTTTATGGAGGAGGCGGGTATGGAGGGAAAAAAACAAGCGGAGCGAGAATGTGTAAATCAATTTTTGGCTCATATTATAAATGAGAATTCCTCTTACATTTTCCTCTCTTAAAGCTTCTGTTTGTTTTTGCGAAATGTGTTTTTTGTTTTCATAGTCCACTTTATGTATTTGTCTTTCATTTATGTGTATTCATTTTGCAAATGTCAATGCCATGTACCATCGAGGACTTAATCATTCAGCTGTAATTAATTGTGCACTTATGATCCTGTCTCAATAAATATGTGATAGCTCGTCTGAGCTGTTTCAAACGTTAATTTTGCGTCATTATTTCAGTGAAATACCTAATTCATGGTTGATGAAAGAGGAAAAATATTAATCGGATGTAATATTCGTAGTATCCTGTAAGCCTGCGGACATTCTAGAACTAGGAAAATATAAAGATTGAAAAATCCTTATAAAGCCATCAGAAGCTATTTTTTCAATGTCTCTGATCGTTCAAGAACAAACCCAATTGCGCCCTCATCGTCTCTCTTTAACAACCTTTTTTGAAGAGAACGTAAACAACATTTTTTTGGAGGGAACTGGAAGTTAGTCACGTGTCCATGCTGAGATGTGAACGGTCGGAATTCGAAAAGGGCCAATTTTCTGAAACTCGTAGGTCTCTTTTAGAATTCTATTCCTTCAATGTTTTGTTGTTGATGAGATAGAATGTAGATTGCACGCACCTGCCTTAACATGAAATATAAACTGGGAAATGTTGATACATAATATAATTATAAGTCAACTCGATGCGTAAAGAAGCAACCAGAACGTTTAATGCAAACCACCAACCTGATTTCAAGTATTCAATAGCAAGTTGAATGCAGCTCCGTTTCTCTTCTTGATTTGCCTCGGCACCAATCCAAATGAAAAGTGTTTCCCAAGTATCCATAATCATGATATCCTCTGGCATCAAATCTGTCTGCTGATAATGGACAACCTCCTCAACTGTCAAAAATTACAGATCATTATTTCAGAATCCCAGTCAAAAAGTATTGCTCCTAGTGAAGTGAACTTCAATTCGCTTCTTAATTATTTGGTAGACGTACTATCTTACTTTAGAACAGCCTAAACGAGCTCCTAGAATGTTTTTGCCAGTTTGCGATGAATATTTTGAAATCGGATATGGAAGCAAAACCTTATTTTTGTTAAACTTAATTTCATCTGAGTGACTTAGACGCAAGGATAGCAAAAAATATGCATAATTTTTCGGGCTCCCAAAATTAAGTTCCGTATTGCATTTTATATTGAAAATTATTAATTTCACCCGCGAGACTTAAACGCAAGGATATCAAAAAATATGCATAATTTTTCGGCCTGAAAATTAAGTTCCGTATTGCATTTTACAGTGAAATTATTAATTTCACCCGAGAGACTTAAACGCAAGGATATCAAAGAATATGCATAATTGTTCGGGCCCGAAAATTAAGTTCCGTATTGCATTTCACATGCCAGTTAAAATTATTAATTTCACCCGAGAGACTTGAACGCAAGGTTATCAAAGAATATGCATTATTTTTCGGGCCCCAAAATTAAGTTCCGTATTGCATTTTACATTTTTACAGCGAAAATTATTCATTTTACCTGAGAGACTTAAACGCAAGGATAGCAAAGAATGTGCATAATTTTTCAGGCCCCAAAATTAAGTTCCGCACTACAGTTTACAACGAATATTTATATTCGCACGTTCTAAGAGTGAGGATTTTAGCATACTTGATCCGGAGTACATTAAATTGGGAAAAAACACATCATTGCAAATCCGATCTCGAATCTCAATCTCCGTTTAGAAGAACATGTTTGTTCATAGTTTGTAGTATTCAGTGATGCGCATCTAGAATTTCTTTTAGAAAGTTTCTGCCATCCCATGAATCGCTAGCACATGGGAAAATAAACCCATTTAACAGGCCACTCCATTTTTATCAAACAATAATAATTCTTTGTTTATAATCAAAGAAGCAGTAGATCGGACTTGCTTACCTTTGAGATATCCGCATGGACTAGAACAGCAGAAAAGTCGTGGCGAGAGGCAGTGAACCGGATTTTCTGGTAGTCTTTTATCAGAGTAGATGTCTCTTCCTCCGATATCCTCCCAAAATGTTTCTTTTTCTTGTCCTAAAAATCAGCAAACAGAATTTTCCTCTGTTAAAGTTTGCTATAAATACTCCTGTCTTTTAAGCGCTCACTTTGTCCAGCCAAGATCCTGGCTGAAGAGAACAAACTAAATCGTTGGAAAATTTCAAAGTGTGTTTTTCTTTTCACTACCGCACGGCGGCGATGCACTATTAAAGGTAAGTACACTTTTCATTTCCGTCTTCGCTGTAATTCAACATCACATATTTTTCTTTCTTTATTTATCTTTATTTTTATTTTACTTTTTAATAATTTCCTCATATACTTTCAAAGCAAAGAGTCGTTTTGAAACGCTTACCCTCATAAAGTACGAGATGTTGTGGAGCGTACTTTTCAGCTATGTGCTTGGCCATATCTCGTTCATCTCCAGTCGATTTCCGCCCGCACCATATGTAATTCTGTTCATCTTTCCCTAATTTTAGGACGTATACGTAATTTGTATTTAGCGACGCAGCTCTCAAGTGGACCTAGAAAATTTAAAGAGAGGTTTTAAATACCTAATTCGCAGGGAAACATGCACCCTGACCACGAAGTGTCAAAGTTTCCGATCGTATTTTATTCATTTGTTTTTCTTTTGGAGCAAATTAACTAATGTATCTTCTCAAATCTACCCGAAATAAGACACAGAGGAATCAGGCCATGCTGTGTTTTCCTACGTTAGAGTATATTTTGATGACACCAAGAAAATACGCCGTTGTCAGTAGAGATTTAATTCCAACACTCTCACCGTTACATTTCAATTATAGTTCCATCATCGAAACACCAATACAAATACTGCTGCCAACAATGTGAACTGTGAAACTTCAAGCTTTGAAGCTTTCAAAAGAATCAATCAAACGTGATGTGCTCCCCTTGAGCAGTATCGAAATTATCAGGCACGTTAAGTGTAATTCTGAGATCGTTTTAAAACAGCTGTGCATATTTGAGTCTCTACCAAAACGGAGGGTTAGATATTTAACAAACCATTTCAGTGTCATATCTCTCAAGAAACTCGATGACGCCACAGATTCTGTGATAGATTTTCGGAGTTTCACACCTGTCTTTACACTCGCTGTACAGGTACTCAACGTTAAACAATCGGCTCTTGGCGAGGCAGTCTCACCTCGAATCGATTTATTCGATGGATTTAAATGGAGTATTGAAGAAAGTCAGCAAACAGCTGTCGAAACAGCTTGGCTGCTATGCACTGGAAAAAAAAAACACATTGGATCTAGAGTGCAGGCTCTTAAAAACATCGACAAGATAAAATACTCTTGATTCAATCAGAATTAAGCTTAAATCAAGAACCAAGCCTCTTAATTTGAGCGGATTTCGTTTTTATATAAGCTTAAATCTGATTGAATCAAGAGTCCTTTTCTTGTCAATGTTTTCAAGAGTCTTGACTCTAGATCCAATGTGTTTTTTTTTTTTTTCCAGTGTGGTCATGTTAACAGGAAGACAGAAGAGAGGCTGCCGAAGAAGATACTTGCTTGGGTTCCTCCTGGGAGGAGACGAAAGGGACGCCAAGTGAAAGGGTTTCGACAGGGGGTATTTGAGGAAATGAGGGAGTACCAACTTCCTGAAGGGCTTTGGGAGCGTAAGGGACTTTGGCCGCTGGGTGTCGCAGAGGCGAAAGAGCGCTATGGTAGCGGCTTACCTGATAGGCACGAGTCGTTTCCTGAGATGTGCCCCTGACTTGGAGCATGAAATTCCTCGGCATCTCGTCGGAGTGATCGCCCTGCATTATGAGGAGTCTCCCGCGGAACATGTGGAGGAAATGGGGTGGTTCTTTCCCCTCGACCACTCGCACTTGCACCGCGATCCCTCCCAGCCTCTCGTCCTCCGCCACCGTGTGGTATGCCAGTGCCGTCTGTTCCATCACCGTCGAGTGCAGTCCCTGAAAACGAGATACCAACCTTTTGCAATTGAAACGCGAAACATGTTGGAGAATTTGCACACGGAGGAAAAAAACTCGTGCGTGCGAACCGAAGTTTAGGTCAATGGATCTCTGAAGTGTTCAAATTGAGCATCTGAACACTTTAGGTCTAGCTGTCGAGGTTCGGATCGCATATCTGAAACTTTAGTTCTTACATCTAAAGTACTTCAGATGTGAGGACCGAAGTTTTTCGGATGTGAAAACCGAAGTACTTCAGATGTAAGAACTGAAGTTTCAGATGTGTGATCTGAACCTCGATAGCTAAACCTAAAATGTTCAGATGCTCAATCCAAAAACTTCAGAGATCCACATGACCTAAACTTCGGGTCCCACGCACAATTTTTTTTTCTCCGTGCAGGAACAGATTATTGCTGCATCTGAGAGTGCTCAGTTAGCTGCACTCGCAGTATTTTTCATATTATTTTCCTGAGACGGGAAGCGAAAAAAATTGATCTGAAAGTGAGGAAGTCTGGGCCCTGTGACGTCAGCAGGCGGTGGCATCCCCCGTTTAAACACATGCAGATTAGGTCATTTGGTCATATCTCCTATAATAATCGTTGATTTTAGATATCGAGGATATTCTTGTGCTCGTCTCGCTTAGTATTTTCTTCTTAAACATGTAATTAAAAAAATTCCAGACTCCTACAAATTCTGCGTGGGTGCAATATTTACCAAAAAAGAGCGTTCATATACCACTCAACGCTTTTTATTTTTTTGTTTTTTTGTTATGGGGTCTGTGCGGGTTTGCTCAACCCTATCCAATTTGACATGGCATCTTTTTTTATGATTGTTTGTCAAATCATTCTCGTAAAGGATTTTGGACTTGGTTGCGGACGTAAACACTGAATGACGTTCATGTTCAAGATGATGCCAACAGCCGAAACATACAGTTATACATTACAGTTATAGAGTTTTGTTCTCATTATGTGGCCAATATCTTAAACTGATCTGACAATGCCTCGAACTGCACTGCTAAAATTAATATTCATCGCCCATTGTCATCAGCGCTGCGACCGCGCCTTCCCCTTTCCCCCAAAAAACCGCTAGAATATACTTTTGAGACCCTGATTATCTGGAATCGCATCTGCTTTATTCGTTCAATTTTATCTCTGCTAAATTCAAATGAATTTTATATAACTTAATCCGTCCTCATTTTTCCGCTGTGCAAAAATCATCCATCGGATTAAAGCTTGGAAAAGCGTGTGACTGTGTTACCTACTGCTCTTTTGTGACGCAAGACCGCGCTTAATTTTAACGGCTTTATTGAAATTCAACAGTTGTTCAAACATCGGCCTACGTTACGATTTGAGCCTAGAGGCCCGCAGCAAAATTTTCTCGCTTCAAATCTAAATTTTCCACCAGACATAAAGTAATATGTCAAAATATTTTCAACATTTTTTCACGCATGGACAGGTTTGTACATTCAAGCCGCGATATTGAGCGTTCACCACGCCACGCGTAGTGAACGCGAATTTTTCAAAGCTCTCGGTAATAACGAAATTCAAACCCTTATAATCATCTCGGAGCCCTTTTTTGCTCTTTTTCACGATTTTGTGGCCGGGGAGGATGAAGCAGTGAGATAAATTGATTACATTTTTCGGAAAATGTTAACGCATGTTACGATGAAGAACGAAAGTCTAAAACCCTCGAGTTATTTTTTAGTCCATAACAATCTGCTAGGAAGTGTTATTTTCAACTTCATTCATTATATGTTAATATATCTCACTTTATAATAACTTTTCAAATATTCTCAATAATTTGCTGCATAGTGAAAAAACCTTCTGAACCGAAAACTTGGTGTTCCATATGAACTGCGAAAGTTCAGTCTCTGTAACCTTTTTTTTCCATGTTAGAAAACTAGATTGCTCTGAATTTTTTTTTTTTTTTTTTTTTTTTTTTTTTTTTTTTTTTTTTCGAGATATTATTTAAACTTAAAACGTCGTTTCTTGTCAACAAAATTTGGTGTTTCTTGTTGGGTAAAGAAACGTTGATTCGTTATCGTTTCTTTAACTTAAACTTCATGATAACAATACGACGCTTTTTTATCTAAGAAAACTGACTTTAAATTGAATTCGCACGGCTTTAACTAAAAAAAACCAAACTTTGTCGACAAAACACGACGCTTAAAGTCAAAATAATACCTCAAGATAAATGTTTCCAGTGCTGGAATAAACGCCGGTATTAACTTACGAGCCAATAATAAAGAACATGGTGATTCTTCCCGGCGTAGTTGTAACTGTAATGAATGAGATAACAGTCGTTAGTGTAAAACCGGCCAACTGCAGAGAATGGAACCTCCTTGAGCACCGATCTGGACACCCGCCAAACTTCCATTTTGCTGTCTATTATGTTCAGTATGGACTCCATGGATCCGTTTTGGATTCGTAAAGGTCTGTGAAGAGAGGCTGCATCCAACTTGACTGTTGCCGATTTTGGTGATGCCTTGTAACTTCCTGTATCCCAAAAATGTCACAAGTTCAATTAGGAGTCGTTCATAAATTACGTCACGCTTAAGGGGGCAGAAGAGGGTTAAGAAGAGCGTTATGCCATTTTTTTAATGGTTGAAGGATAGGGTCCTCCGCGTTACAAGGAGGGAGGTCAAAAATCACAAAAAAACGTGTTCCGTTGTTTATGAATATAATAAATGCTCTCTGACCTCCTATACTTTTCATTTTTTGTCACAAATCGTCCAGACGTTCTACAGGGCCGATTTCCATGATTTTTGCGGTTATCCGCAGATAATCGTCTCTTGATGCACCCGCTCTGCTCATATTTTTTAATAAAACCGAGGGTTTTGTTTTTACATTACGTAACAAAGTTGTGGTAATAATTATCCAAGATTGCCTTGCAAAGACAACATTTTTAACGCGTACCTATATTCTCAGATTTATGTTACGTTATAACATGCAATCAATGTATCTTAATTAGTTCATATTTTGCAAAAAGAAACTATTTTTCCAGTTCATTTGAGTGACACCTTATGACCCAACAGTATCTCTACGTATGTATGTGTATGTACACGGGTGCTATTATGAATGTACAATGAATATTCCTCATTGCTCATTGCATTCTAATTGGACTAAACATTTTGCAATAGTACAATGCCTCAACTAGCTCGCTCTAGAAACAGCATAATGCGATACCGATTTCCCAAAGTAGATACATGCTTGATAGAGGAGTCAAAAATAGGAAATGTAATCCAATTGTTCTAAAAGTTTGCACGTTTCATTAAGATATCATTAACGCAAGGATTGATCTCAATCGTCTAATTTCAAATTGATAAATTGTAGAAAATTGAGTAAGCCGATGATTTGTACTCACCATGAGGTAAAGTAAATCCGAAGTTGAGATCATCCTTATCCTTCCAAGAGAGGAAGAGTGCTTTGAATTCTGGTGGCTCTCCACCCTCAATAACACGACAAACGGGTGTCCCAGCCGAGTAGCCTTTCTTCTTAACGAACCCATGCGCGTTCCTGATGCCTTCGTTTCGTTCTCTCATCGACGCATGTTTCCCTATCCACGCCCAAACGCTGTGTCCACAGTTGTCGATTATGAACGAATCCTGCGTAAATTCACGTCACTTTAAAATAAACGGATGATAGAGAATTTGCAGGTGTCTGAAATTTTGTAATTTCATGTTTAAAATGGAACTGAGCAGGAGAATATTCTTGGTCTCTAAATTGTACAGTCATTGGAGGAAATATGATAAAATAACCTGATCTACTCAAAGACATGTGTTCAAATGGGAAATGCCGCCTGATGACGCCACTAGGCGGCATATTTTCTCACTTTTAAGTACATAATATTTTTTCTACAATTTCCCATTTGAAAAAAATATGAAAAATACTTCGAACTTAGTTCATTGAGCAATCTCAGGTGAGGCAATACAATTTTAGGTCACTGGAAAAAAAACTCATTGGATCTAGAGTCCAGACTCTTGAAAACATTGACAGGTAAAAGGACTCTTGATTCAATCAGATTTAAGCTTAAATCTGATTGAATCAAGAGTTTTTTTTCTTCTCGATGTTTTTAAGAGTCTGGACTCTAGATCCAATGTGTTTTTTTCCCCCAGTGTTTGCAAATTCCCTATTTCCGCAATATTACATGTACACGGTTAAAAAGTTGGATTGAAATTCTGTTCCGGAGTTATAACGCTCAAGAATCCCAAGTGATATGTATGCGGAGCGGAGTCAATTTGCCTTACGGAAAGACTTACGCTATTTCTGAGCGGAATCCACTCTCTTGGGGTATCATGAGCTTTAATGGCGCTGATTTCACGTCTTATTCATATCATTCGGGGTTTTTGGGCGATACATACCGAGACTCCGGCACCGAATTTCACTCCTCGATTTTTAACAGTGTAATCCAGAGTTGCACAAGTGAAATAAATTATTCAAAAGATCGGAAATTTCCGTGAAATCCATCATGAACTTTCATAAAGCTGTGAAAAGTACGAAACGTATCTTCAGGGGTTGAGTATGCAAAATGCAATTCAACAAAACAACTGACCAAAGTAGCCACAATGTTTTGCATGTATCCTCGAAAAATTTTTTCGACATCTGTAGTACATTCCTGAAGTTTATTGAAATATTTCGCTGGAAATTTCAAGATTTTAGTTTTCATGAAAAATGTCCAACCTTCATAATACGTGCACGGTAAGTGCATCGCGAAGTCATTGTCTGAGAGAATAGTGGTTTAGCCGAGCCATATTCGCGAAGATCAAATGGACTTCTTTCCGATATTAGGGACTACAATTTCTGCCCCTTTTGTAATAGGAAAGCCAATGACAATTACCTAGTGATGTTTAACTCAACAGTCAATTTGAATCGGTGTAATCCTAACTCCTCCTAGCAGTTTGCAAGCAAATTCATTCTCAGAGCTGAAATTATTCTCTTTTGCCCTCAAATTTACGTGAGGATAAACTAAATTATCATAATTGCTAGTTGTCGTAAAGCGCCAGAGACCCAAGTAGCAGAGGTTGCAACCAACTTGCAACAAAATCGTTTGATTCTTGCAACAATAGATTGATGTGCAGATTGCCTACTCTCTCCCCCGAAGGAGCTATCATTGTTGGAACTAGTTGCAATTAAGTTGAAACATGTTTCAACTTATTGCTATTTGCCTTCAAGATTTTAAACAACTTTGGTGCAGCAATTTTGCAATGTCAGCAGGTTGCAACTTTGTCTTCCAATCAGATCGCCGAAAATCGGTACTTATCGACCAAAACTTGACCGAAAGTTGCAACTAATACCAACTTTGTTTCAACATTTTGCAACTTATACATTGAAACATGCTACTTGGGGAGTGTTGTGAAAGCAGCTTTGATGTATGTATTAAAAGTACAAGTTAGCCGAACTTATTTTCCGGGAGAAAATCCTAATAACTCACGCTCGAGTGCAAATCCGATTGATGCAAAGGCCCAGTTTTGGCTTCCACAACTTTGTAAGTTCCATCTTCCTCCGAACAGTGGTACAATTTCAATTTTGAGTTTATAAGGATTTCCATCGACTTGTCGTCGTCAAATATCCTATCGCGAACCAGATTCCTCTTGTTTAAATCCAAATATACACCAAGAAGAAGTTTCTCTGACTGGGGTAGATCCATCTCTTTGCCATCATCGACAAATACGATGGACAGAGCGTGGTGCTCTTCCATCAATTTTTTGGCAATCTGAAAATACGGAAGCGAGAGATCAAGATCAAGTTAAACTCAAAACTTACGAGTGGAAAATTAGTCAGTTGCACGCTAGAGAAACAGTCGTGTAAATTGAGTTTTTAAGGGTAAATTGGCACGGAAATCACGATTGTTTAAATAATTCTAAAATCCACACCTTTGTGCGCAATTTACGTAGTTTGGAGCACGCTTTTTCCACTGTCCTGCGCCTCGAGGCTGTCTTCTAGTCACCGGAAACAAGTAAACGGCAACTTGAGCAGCCTTGCCTCGGTGGTAATGGTAACATAACCGTGCGACCTTTAGAATGATTACTATATTCAACAGACGAAATGAAATAACCATCTGTATATTTTTTTTTTGGTAAACGGTCTTGGTCTTATAGATTCCAAAAAATGCCTTGCTTAATAGGTACGTATGCGCTTGTCTGTGTTCACCGTACTCATGCCTGTATGCAGCTCTAAATTTTGAGCCAAAAGGTTAGAGAGCTACTTTAAGATTCAACCTCAACAGTCACTTTTACCAGCAAGGTGAACAAAATTAACTCTACAGTTCATGACTCCTTTTTGATGATCCATGCGGAGACATCGTCGTACCTTGAAGTTTCTCCAAGCTGTTTGAAAACTTTCCAATCCACACAAATATGACGTCCTTTGTATCCAAAATGAAAACATCGCCGAAATTGAAAAATTACCATAGCAGCTTGAAGTTTCTCCAAGCTGTTGGAAAACTTTCCAATCCACACAAATACGACGTCCTTCGTATCCAAAATGAAAACATCGCCGGAATTAAAAAATTACCTTAGCAGCTTGAAGTTTCTCCAAGCTGTTTGAAAACTTTCCAATCCACACAAATATGACGTCCTTCGTATCCAAAATGAAAACATCGCCGGAATTGAAAAATCTCCACGATATTTCAGGCATTTGCAGCAGCACCGGAGATCGGCGGCCCCTCACTTGGAACAGTCTTGGCTCCACTATTCGCAGTGAACTCTGCCCAAATTCAACGCCTCCAATCAGTAATCTGAGACACAATTAAAAAATGCAAATCTTTAGCAATAATAGTGGTATAGTTCCCAACTTCGAAGCACTAATGCGCTAAGACTTCCACACGCAAAATATGAAATCGTAAAATTCATAAGTTCCATTTGAATGACCGACGTGACTAAAAGTCATCTGCATGCATCAAATTGGTGCTTGGCTGACAAAACGGCGTAACTGCACTTGAAAATGAGCCGCGGGAAGCATTGAGTTTTATGCACGCGAGGGTTTACCGCGAAGTGTACTTACGTCTTTGTGTCAGAAGGGCGTCAAATAAATAAATGCTCTTATACCATTATCACAGAACACGAATCATGCACTGCATTCATTTTTTAAAGTTAGAAATTAAAAAATGCGCAAATTTTGATAAAGAGAAGAGTAAATGTCCTATTTCAGATGCGCACGTCGTTATTTTTGAGCAAGTTTTCACGAGATCCGAAAGAGAAATTTTCGCAAAAGTCGACTAAAGATCCAATTTCTGCGGTTTGTAAACGCTCGGCTGTAGAGCGGTAGGATATCTATACCTTTCTATAACCATAACCTCCATTCTTTGGTGCTGAATATAACCGTAAAAAGACAATAAAAAAAAAAAAATGAAATATTATCTTCTTCGGTGACTGATAATGGTTTTAAATTATGATTTTGAATAATCTGCATGCTGTGTTTGCAATTTTTTTTTATCTTGAGCGCTTTATGAAACCAATCATGGCCAAGCCAAACATAAATGGACACTATGAAAAAGGTTTTCTCGGATCCAGAGTGTAGACTCTTTAAAAATTCGACAAGAAAAACATAATCTTCATTCTCACAGATTTTTGCTCGAATCAAAAGCCCAGCCTCTTGATTTAAGCGGATTTCCTTTGATTCAAGCAAAAATCCGATTGGATCAAGAGCATGTTTTCTTGTCAATTTTCTTTTAAGATTCTGGACTCTGGATCGAAGATACTCTTTTTTCCAGTGTAGACCCTTCGAGGGACCATTCTCTCCGTATAAAGGTTGTGCGACCACTCATTTTGAAGCAAATTTAATGTACTTTTAAAAAAGTTCTATGCACTTGTTGCAGAAACCCGATACTTTTCTTCAAAAATGCAAAAATATCAACAAAAAAAAACCGCAAATTTTTTCGTGCATATTATCGTTTTGGGGCCATCCCCCCCCCCCTCCGGTCATTGGATCGTGTCGAACTTTTAGTATGTTGTTTAGGTAGTATAACCAGAGAGATTCCCGCAAAAAACCTTTGTTGCAATTTATTCCGGGTTGACCCCCTTTTTTTCGCTATTTTGCCCTGACTATTACTCCTGGGTCTGGGCACACCGCACAGTGGACCGAGGCAATAGGAGAGGTCGGACAAAATTTTGAAACTTTAAAAGCTCATAACCCCGTAAGTACAAAATTTTTGGGTTCTGAGAGAGGTATTATTGGTTTCCTCGTGAAAGTTTCTTCCGGGGGCACCCCTTAAAATTTAAAATGTGACGAAATAAACATAAAAATTTGCAGTTTCAGTAAAAAATTTCGCGTCCGACCTCTCTGATTGACTCGGTCCAGTGTGCACCGATTGTGCTTGCAGCATTCTGGAGGTTGACGATTTTACAACGAGCATGTCGAGACAGCGGGGAGAGTACGTTATGTGGCTAACCTTATGCCGGATTTGAAGTATGACTTGAAGCGAGGCGACTCGGAATTCTGCACCTCCCGATGCTGGACCGGTGAGCCTCCGAGATACGTGTCAAGTTCGACGCTTTTGTATGCAGCCATCGTCGCGCTGTCCGTGCTGCACTCAGCGCCCAGCCAGAAATGAATGTGCACCTCCAGTGGACCTCGCGGCGAATAACTCTACGATAGGCAAAAAGCACATCGAACGCCGTTACTTTGTCAAGGGACCCATTCCGATTCATGCACTCAAAAAAAGGTATATGAGACTCTGAGACCCTTAAAAAATGCACTGGTAAAAAAAAAAAAAAAACTCTTGGACCAATGCCGCGGTGCATTGACGTAAGAGTGCAGTTTCTTGGCGCCGGATTAAGAGTCTTGAACTCTTGTTTTCGGATTTTGCATTGATTCAAGGGGATTTTGCATTGATTTAAGCGGATTTTGCGTTGAAACATGAGTTCAGACTCTTAAATCTGGCGACAAGAAACTGCACTCTTTAAGAGGTTTTTTTCACCAGTGTGGCTCGGAGATCCATAATTTCTAACCAAAGTGACTTACCGCCTACAGTATGGCTTTCTGAGCCATACTTTATTGGTCGTGAACCTATGAGCATGGCTCCACGAACTATATTTTATAGCTCCATGATCCATAACTCGGCTGGTAAGTCACTACTTACTTGTTTTTTGAGTGATGGTTGTGAGGGTCGAGGAGTCGCTCTGAAAAGTCAGAAAGTCGGGAAAAGTTTCTCTTTTTCGTGACATGTCAGGCAATTTTTGCAAACGCAAGCCTGAATTTTACGGCCAAAAAGGTGGATAGTGTAATGTTCTGGTGCTGGGCCAGTGTACGTAGGTGTACCGTGGTGGTACCGAATATGGGTATGATGAATGAACGAAAAGACAACTACAGGTATCGTGGGTACAAACTATGTATAAGTCGATAGGCGTACAGTGAGGTGACAACAAATCTAACTGCTATGTGACTATGTCAGGAGGTCGCGATCCCGGCGCGGCGTGGTGGCCCTAGCGATGCCAAAATCAGAGTGTCCACTGTCTCCTGGTTGCTGTTCAAGGGGATGATCATGATGAAGGGAAAGCCGGGAAAGAAACAGGTAGGGAATCATCCGTGCCAGGCGGTACCGGGCTAACGGGAGTTCCGAGGTCGCGGAATCGCGGACAAGGGAGGTGCCTGGCGCGGGGTTGAGAGGATGAAAAGGAGAGACAGGCGCCAGGCTGGTATAGATAGATATAGGCATGTTGGGGCACACAACACTCCTCCCTCCATGTGAGAAAGAAAAAAAAAATTAAAATTTCGAAGAAATTTTAATTTTTTTTTTTTTTTTTAAAGGAAATTGGATAATTGAAAAATGAAGAGGTAGTATAGAATACATGAATGATGGAGGTAATTTAGAGAATATTAAAGAAAGTAGAATGTAGATATAGACGTAAGGAGATAGTTTGGAGAAAACAGAAGAAATGTAATGTATGTTGAATTGAAATGAAGACGAATTAATGTGAGTGAGAAACGCAGGTTGAAGATCGCTGATTACTTTTTCGAATGTAATTGGGGTTTTCATTTTTATGTTCGTTCGTAGCTGGGTGATGATTTTTTACGTTGAAATTTGCCGAGTGAAATTTAGGGAATGAGTGCAATTTTGTGAGCAGTTTAAAGGGTAGGTTGGAGAGCATGTTTAAAAGTTTCTTAAAAACAGTGTTGTCAGAGATTTTAACAGAATCTTGGAGAAAATGAAGGATCAGAAGTAAGTGCAGTAGCGTGGTGATGAAAACGGACTCGCTTAGAAAAAGAGCTGAGAAAATGAATATGGCTGGATCTAATTTAATTTTGATGTTAGAACATGAATTACACTTTGATTTATCGAGAGAATGTTCGCTTGTGGTTTTATTGGATTTAAGATTGTTAGGAGAGGAAACTATGGGCGTTTTAGTTAACACTTCATCTTTAATTTTACCAGTGTGTTGCGGTTTTGGGAGCGACTTTTTTGTCGATTTTTGTGATGGATGTGAATTAGGCGATTTATTTTTTGAAGTCCTTCCTCGGTTTTCAGAGCGATTATTTTTAGCCTCGGAACTAACATAATTTTTGGAGTTAGACTGTATTTTGTTTTGAAATTGTTTGGATTGATGATTGGGGACAGAATTGCTCTGAAAATTTTTGATTAAATTGTATGGTTGAAAATACAAATTTGGACTGTAGTTCTTGTTACTTTTATCTTTAAAGCGTTGATTTTCAGATTTTTGAAGGTTATTCGGATGGTGATTAAATCGAACGTTGATATCAGATTTTGGGATAAAATTACAATAAGAAAAATATAACGAGCTTGAGTTTTGCTGATTACCGAATTTTGAAGGGGAACGATAACTTGGGTGCTGTTGAATATCATGATGTATGCGACTTGAACGCGAGTTAGTATTTTTGCTTTTTGAATGTTTTATCTTTAAATTTGGGAAAAATGTAGTTAATAAATTTCGATTGTCAAGAACGTATGTTTTAGAGTCTGAAGTAACAGGATGAACGTTAGAAGAGTTGAAAGTGTCACTATTTGATGAATGGCTAATAGAAGATTTTGAAGCAGAAGAGGAAATTTCAGAGTACACAGGTTTGAGAAAATTTTGATTTTCATGAACATAATTTGAGCTAGAATCTAAATGTAATGACCTTGAGTTGTTCATAGAAGATTTAAGATCAGGATTTAACAATGGCTTGGTGAGTTCAAAGGTAGAATCTGTAGGTCTAAGGTTAAAGTTGGGACACATGGAAGTAGTGCTTGAATCGATCGAAGGATCAGGCGAAGAAGTAGTATTTTCAGATAAGTTCAGAGTATTGGAAAGATTATCAATACTATGCTTATCGATACTATGATTATCTATGCTATGCCTAGTAGTACTAAATGTACGTTTGCGAGAATCTTCGGACAATGAAGTTTGATGCAACGTTTGCTTAAAACTAAGAGTTTTGATTTGATTAGAATTATTTTGATTTCGATTTTCCTTAAGATTAACATTAAAATTATTAGAAGGGAGTTTTTGACCTTCTTTAGATGTGGGATCCGATTCAGGAGGATCTGAAGTAAAACTAGACTTAACATTACAGTCAGAATTTGAATGCGATTCGGAGTACGGCCTAATATCATGAGGATTTGAAGGAGAGTTTGACTTAAAACTAGAGTTAAAATTTGACTGTGAATGAGGATTCGGCTTGAAATCGTTAGAATTTGAAGCAGATTTTGACTTAAAACTAGAGTGAGAATTTGAATATGAATTCGAAGAAGTATCATGATGATTTGAGAGAGATTTGGACTTAAAACTAGAGTAAGAATTTGAATGAAGCGAATCAGAATTCGAAGAAATATCATGAGGATTTGAGAGAGATTTGGACTTAAAACTAGAGTAAGAATTTGAATGAAGCGAATCAGAATTCGGCTCGATATGATGAGGATTTGAAGGAGATGTTGACTTAAAACTAGAGTAAGAATATGAATGCGAATGAGCATTTGGCTTGAAATCATTAGGATTTGAAGCAGATTTTGACTTAAAACTAGAGTTAGAATTTGAATGTGAATCAGAGTTCGGCGACTGATCATGAGGATTTGAAGGCGAATTTGACTTAAAACTAGATTGAGAATTTGAGTGCGAGTTCAAAGACCTCAAATTATTAGAATTTAAAATCTTTTTTGACTTAAGACTAGGTTCAATATCTGTATCAGAATTTGATCCAAAGTTTGAAGGAGAATTTGAATTAATACTATCAAAATTCGTATGAGAATTTGAATCAGGGTTTGAATAACGACTTGACTTAAAACTAGAATGAAAATTTGAATTTGAGGAAGTGATCGACTTAAAAGTAGTTTTAAAATTTGAATCAGGATTTGAATAACGACTTGACTTAAAATTAGAATGAAAATTTGAATTTGAGGAAGTGATCGACTTAAAAGTAGTTTTAAAATTTGAATCAGGATTTAATCGATGGTCTGGAGTTTCGAAAGAAAAGGAATCAGGATTTGATGTAAAATTTGATTCAGGAACAAAAATAGAAGTACAGTTGGAAATGGAATTTGAAAGTTGATCGAGATTTGAATCATATTTGTAGCTTGATAAAAATCCTACATTCCTATTTGGATATGCGAATTTTGAGTTAGAAATTGAAGATGTTTTCTTTTGCTTCTGCTTGTTCAGAGTCTCCATAAAAGTTTCTAAATTTTCAAATGAGTCTTCTGGAATTTTATTTTTAATAACTGGAGGTAACTTTTCACTTATGACTAGAAAGAAGCATACTGCAGCTTGCTCGGAAAGGGCGTTTTTGACGAAATTAAATACACAAATTAAGAAATCATATTCGTTTTCAGTAAGTTTTGAAATTCTGGGAGAAACCATTTCTATTAATCTTCGACAATATTGAGGTTCATCCGTGGAGAATGCACAAGGAGGTTTAGCATCAGAGATAGTGTCTACATTCAGACTTACCCAAATTTTACAATTTAAATGATTATGTTCTGTAGTTTGACACTGCGGACAGTACTTACCAAAATTTTCCCGTAACTTAGACTTTAAATCACTCTGAAAGTTGTAAATTAAAGCATGCTTGAGAGTTTCCCAAGAATTGATGGAATTTGCGTTTAATTTATGGCTAAGATTTGAAGCTAATTTTGGAATTAAAATTTGAGAGACTACTTGCTCTCGAAGCAAAGGCTTGGTAAAATAAATGATAGTTTCACATGATTCAACGAATTCGCCATAATTGTGTCTGTCACCACCGGAAAACGAGGGAAGAATAACACTTAGAAAATGCGATGGGTTTTCTAAATTACACATGTTGCACAAAATTTCGATGAGCTTTGAAACGTTGAACTTTGGGCGGTGTGGTCTTGGCCGTAGTGTATCCAGAAAATGTTTAGTTTCGATAAACTTCGCGACGATGCAGTCCTGATGGAAGTATGTCCAGAAAATAGGCGAAGTGCTCGGATGTCCGTCTTCTCATCCTCTTTTCGACTGCCAGACGACTGCCAGAATGGTTGGGAGAGTTCTTTTTCAAGGGAGTAGTTCTTTTACCGACTGCGCCACTGTAATGTTCTGGTGCTGGGCCAGTGTACGTAGGTGTACCGTGGTGGTACCGAATATGGGTATGATGAATGAACGAAAAGACAACTACAGGTATCGTGGGTACAAACTATGTATAAGTCGATAGGCGTACAGTGAGGTGACAACAAATCTAACTGCTATGTGACTATGTCAGGAGGTCGCGATCCCGGCGCGGCGTGGTGGCCCTAGCGATGCCAAAATCAGAGTGTGCTCTACTGTCTCCTGGTTGCTGTTCAAGGGGATGATCATCATGAAGGGAAAGCCGGGAAAGAAACAGGTAGGGAATCATCCGTGCCAGGCGGTACCGGGCTAACGGGAGTTCCGAGGTCGCGGAATCGCGGACAAGGGAGGTGCCTGGCGCGGGGTTGAGAGGATGAAAAGGAGAGACAGGCGCCAGGCTGGTATAGATAGATATAGGCATGTTGGGGCACACAACAATAGGTATATGGAAGAAATTTAGTACCTGCCATAGTCACACTGAAACAATGAGTTACGGGCTACATAGACATACCGTTCGTTCCGGGCTCAGAGCCCGAAAGTTCCGGGTGCTGGAGCCGTAGCTTCAGTTGCTTTGGGTGCTACGCCTGGACTTACGGCCTCTGAGCCCGGAACGCGGACGGTATGTCTATTTAGCCCGTAATTTCGACTTTCACGGGCGGAGTATTCTTTTTCAGTGCATATGGATCTTTGATTTATTGAAGTCGGAGAATATTGGCATATCGTTTACGTGAATTCAGGAGCTGGGTATATAGAGGAAAGACAGGGATTCTGGAATCTAATCAAACTTCTAACCCTTTTCCCACTTTGCGCGTTGCGAGTTCATTTCAGTTTCCTCACTAAGAACATGATTCAAGATTGTAATTTCTCAAAAATGTTTAGAATTCTTGTCATGTATACAAAAGACACTCCTAATTGAATGAGATGTAGATCTTGTCAGTTCGAACCCATGTTTAGGAGAGCATTTATAAAACCAGCAATCCTCAATGGAATCGGTGAGAACGAAAACACACCACCTCGGTAACTCTAAAATCCTCAATTTTTACTAAGGACAGTCAATTTTCATGAAGGTTATTGAAGTTAGCGAATCTGTTCCAACTTGGACCTTTAAAGTGTCCTTAAGTACTTACTTGTCTTTCGGCACCAAAAATTTTCTTCTTGGACTTATTTCTTCACCTACTGTGCAGTTTTGTGTGGGTCCGATATTAGCTTCATAACAAGTATGAAAGAAAAAATAATACTGAGAGAAAGTAGGTAATAATCTTCAACCTACCGGCATGTCATGACTAGCAATTTTTCCGCGCTCTGCGGCTACGTAGACTATGTACGCATCTTCTGTATGAAATGTTCCGTAATGTGATTTGGCCAGAGGTAAAAGTTGCATTTTCTGGAAAGGTAAAAGCGGTACTTTAACATTCAGCAGAAGTACCATCATTTTCGGCGAATAAAAACCATCTGATACTTATTTATCCTTCATAGCCTTCATTTTCCCTTGAATAGCAGTTGAAAATACTCATTAAAGTGTAGCAAATGTCAGCAATCCAACCGTTCTCTAAGTTGTTGCGTAAAATATATTGTTGAGAAATTTACCTATTGTGCGGATAACCTGAGTGTGGAATGATTTGGTTTATCATGGATAAGTTAGAGAGACCATACATTATTGGTCGATAGAGGAGGAAAATTTATACCTAAACCTTCGTTCTACCCCAGGTTTCACATGCATTTTCGCGTTTCATCGTTTGTACCTAGTAGAGAAGTTTCGCAGTGTGTAATTAACCCTGGAAATAAATTGATAAAAAATCTCGTAAAATATAAGCTATTCTTAACTTTTCTTCTTCTATGAAATTATTTTACAATACATGACCCATAAAGGAATAATTGAATTAGTTAAAATGTTTCTGGCACAAATAATGCCCATCTGCGGGAAAGTTTGGGAGTGGTGAGGTGATTTAGCCATCCATTGGCTTCGTTTTTACCACTTAGGTATAGTTGAAGTTGGGTAGTTGGAGCGCACAGGTTATACCTTCTTTAGAGCCTCGACAATTATTGTCGATTAAATCTTTGATCGTCGAGTTCACCTAGCGAAAAGGAAAAAATCATGCAAAATGCCTTGAAAACCTCACCTCCACCCTCCATATCAAGAAGTTCGTGGAATTTTTTGAAACGGACCGGAATGCTGGATCAATTGTGATGGGTAGAGACCTGTCCATCTTTTGAGTCTTGCCCTGGACCTTCTTCACACCCTATATTAAAACAGTTCATTTAGTAAGAAGTGGCAATGATAAACAGATCACTAATAGAAGCTGAATTAAATAGCGCGCCAATGGTTTAAGATCGTGCATGATTCAATGTTTCCTCCGCGCCTTCAATTTTGAAGGTATATATTGCAAAATATCCCGCGAGCAGCGCTCTCCCACGTCCCACCTGTATAGGAATCTGCGTGGAGTCAAGTACGTTACGCTTATTGCTTGGTAGCAAACAACATCTAAGTTTCCACAACCACACTGGAAAAAAAAAACACATTGGATCTAGAGTCCAGACTTTAAAAATATCGACAAGAAAAAATACTCCTGATTCAATCAGATTTAAGCTTAAATCAAGAACCAAGCCTCTTAATTTGAGCGGATTTCCTTTTGATATAAGCTTAAATCTGATTGAATCAAGAGTCCTTTTTCTTGTCAATGTCTTCAAGAGTCTGGATTCTAGATCTAATGGGTTTTTTTTTTCCAGTGTAAGTTTCCACAACCATCATTATCCGCCAGGTTCAAATGAAGTTTCTGCAGGTTCCGTTCTGACTTTTTTATTTAACAAGCCTGGATGGAGTGATGATACTCAAGATCTATTCTTGCCCCATTTAAAAACCGTGGCGCTTCTTTCCTTTCCGACGAGTTTTGTTGTTGCTCACATCAAATAAGAAGCAAGTTTCTGCAGGAAAAAAAGTTGGTGTTTCATATCTATTCTCCTGGGAAGAAAATACATATGAAACACCAAATTTCCTTAAAAGTATAGTCTTTTTATAGTATTTGGGAAGTACTAATCTAAAATATTGACTTGCTTTTCTATTAATCAGTGGTGTGACGTGCACAGAACAAAATAGATGGTGCTGACGACAAAAACCGTGGGAACAGAGTACTCTGTTCCCACGACTGAAGTTCTGCTCTCACAACAGAAAAAATCTGTAAGTGTAACAAAGAAACTGTAGGAGCCCTGTGAACAGAAGGTTTTGTCGTCAGCACACCATCTATTTTTTTCTGTGTGCTTTGTGATGTATCGATTTATCACTTATTTAAACCTATGGAAAATGATCGATAAACAGGGTGGTTGCAACGGATACCTTAATGATCGATTCTTTACCATAGCTTCAAATGGGGAAATATCGATAGTTGCTCATTCTCGCTTCGCTACCGATATTAATGTCGCACTTACCATCATTAATCCCATGCTGGTCATTTTCTAGCAGTCGTCCTCACGCTCCTCTGAAGTATGATGAAGAATCGCGCGTGAGAGCACGCAACGCGTTAGCAAGTAAACATCTGTAGAAGTACGAGGCACCCCTCGAAGTCACGGGCGGATGTGATTCCGCAACAGCAAAATTTGCACTTCCGTGAACAATGTCCAACTTCCTGCTCGAAAAAAAGAAACGCCTTAATATAGTGCGACAAAAAAAAAAAGAAAGAAAAAAAAAACAATCTTTTTCTGCTTATCCATCCATTACGCTGTATTACTCATTACTTACCATCCATCCATCATATTTTATTTCCTTTAGTTCATTCACTCGCATTTGGATAGTTTGATAGATCACGAGGTTCTGACTCTTAGGTTTTTTTCGAAACACTACATTTTTGATTCAACATGTTATAAATAATTGTTCGTCCTAATGTATGACCGAGCATGCATTTATTCGGAAGTCATAGTACCTTTTACAAATGCCAAGGTATATAGGAACTGCTAATTTCAGCTATTCACAATGTATAGAATTAAACATTTCCGCGTTTATGTTACTTCCTTTTATCTCATGAGGGATGTATACTTGCTTGAACCACCGATAAAAATTGTCTAAAAAAATAGGCTCTAATTTTCATTGATTTAATTATGATTTCATTGCTTTTCAAAAACTCTTGCACCTTTTGAAGTCTTATATGCATTATAAAGTCTAATTTTTACTGCCATCAATTACTTGTTCTCAAGTAATTGATAGTGTTATTATGAGGCGAAAGTGAGTATTTGAGTCGGGGTTTGGAACTACAGATATTGCTGGACAGATCATGTCTTAGGGGCCGTCCAATAATTACGTAACGCTTAAGGGGGAGGGTGTCCAGTGGAGCATAACGCCTTTATGTTTTTGCGTAACGGATAGGGACTTACGTCACAAAAGCGTTACAAGGGGGAGGGAGGGGGTCCTAAATCCGAAAAAGTGCGATGTAATTTATGAACTCACCAAACTCGCTTTTCAAGTTATTATTCTAAGTTTAGTAAAAGTTTGAAAAAAATATAAATGAAAGTTCCATCCTAGGAAACAGTGACTTCATCGTTTCATTCAACAGCTTTTTCATGCGGTATAATATGAATATTTCAATTTTAAAGGGTCTGAAAGAAATTTTCTGCTTATACCTTACTCTAAAACATAAAATCGTATGAGCAATAACGCATAACGCGCGAGGCGCTTTCAGAGATCGGATCGCGAAGCGGTCAAGGGGGTACCCCTCTATCCGCGAAGAAAAACCCTGACGTATAATAACGTCCTTGCAATCCACCCCTTCTAAGATTACACACCCGTAACCATAGGCGGTTCTACGGGGGTGCCAGTGGGTGCCGGGCACCCCCAAGCAAAAATTAAGCACGGTTATCGGAACCGTGAAATAGGCTTTTGGGCAAGTAAAAACGTCGAGAAAAAATCGCATTATGAAGCGCAAACAGTTGGCAATATTTGTATTTCATAAATTTTTGAAATGTGCAGGTGTCCAGTATTCAATGATCATGGGCAAAGGAAGGTGGGAGGAGGGGAGATCTCGTCGAAAATTGACTTCTGGTAAATCATGAGGTTGATATGACTTGAAAAATTAATATTGATAGCCATGTTTTACAAAGATTCTACTGTTTTTTTATGGTAAGGTTGTAGTTTTGATGGAAAGTTTTGCTAAAAATTTTCTACATTGAATTTAGAGGTATTTAAGTAGAAAGGAAGGAGAGAAAAAGAGAAAGGAGGGCCGAAACTTAGGCCTCCCCTGAGTGACCGTTCCCCTTCGGGGCCGGTCTACGACATTTTCTACCTCTGGGCACCCCCAAGCATGAAGGTCTAGAACCGCCTATGCCCGTAACCTTTGCTAAGGACACTCCGTGCAATTTCAAGTGCTTAAGACGTTTCTAACTGACATAAATACCGTCATTTCTACGGCGCATACGGACAAAGTAGAGCGAATCACCAGCAAAAACTAGTAGGCGAGCGGTAACCAAATATGTCTATCCGCGATAATCAAGATAAAAAATAATACGAGTATACGCAGCAAGCTTCTGCATTCCGCTTAAATTCGTTTCGCCTCTTGCGAATGAGGCTGAAGATCGACCTTGACAATGACTCCTATTTACGGTATTATTGTTTGAACCATCACGAACTTTAACTCTTCCGCTGAAACACCCACGCCTCCCAGTGTCGCCTTAGTTCCAGGCTGATGCAACGTTTGTCGCAATCGTTTAATCTTGCTTATCTCTATCCGTGCCGCAACACACCTGCCCATTTAAGCGTGCGAGGCCCTAGTTAACGGTAATAGATCCTATTTTTTTATTTGTCATCCTTTTTTAAATGCAAATTGAAGGTAAAATTAGATCGCGCTTCCAGAGTGGAAGGCGGGTCTATCGGAGGCGCCTCAGTTAGCGAGTTGCCAAACTTAATCGGAATTCCTTTATTTTTGTCGTGCTCAACTATTTCGAGAGGACATTCTCACAGAGGCGGATCCAGCTATTTAGCAACACCGGATTTCATCCATTTAAACCTTTGGAGAAAATCGATTCTTGTCGGAGCATCTGGCCCCTCTAAGAATCGATACATTTCCATAGGTTTAAATGGAGAAAAACAACGTTGCCGATTTGCTGGATCCGCCAGTGCATTCTCAGACCGCAAATAATCTATCTATACTATAAGCTCCAAGACCTCCTAATTTTGCGAAACTGGTGACGCTTAGTTCCAGCGTTCTACCGGGCCGATTTTCATGATTTTTGCGGCTATTGACGGGCAATTGTCTCTAGATAAGCCAACTCTTTTCAGATTTTGAAAATATGGCCCAGGTTTTTTTATATTACGTGGTAAAGTTGCGAATTCTCCCATATAAACAATGTAAATTTATGTGTTTTGTCATAGTTCGTTTGAGCATTCTACTGGGCCGATTTCCATGATTTTTGCGTAAATCGACAGGTAATAGGCTCTAGATGAGCCCGCTCTAATCAGATTTTGGAAAAAAGACCCAGGTTTTTTTAAAATCACGTTATTAAAGTGAGTGAATTTACAGAGTGCTCCGGGACTGCTACCGCTATGCGCGGGAGCCCTAGTAGCACATCTGAAAATTTATACATATAATATACATATAATATAGAGCATTCTATAATATATGTTTAATATATATCTTTTATAAGTATAAAATATATATAATATATTTTGAGCTGAGGGTTGAAAAGGTCATTCTATATTATATGCATATTATATGTATACTATATGTACAATATATTTATAATATATGTATAATATAAAATTTTAGAATACATATATTATAGTTATAAAAAACGTATAAAAATATATATATTATATTTATAATCTATGTATAATATAATGTCAAAAATTCCTTGGGTTCTGGGGAGGGAGGGAGGGTAGGTAGTCGGTAGGGATTTTTCATTGTTGGAGGGCAGGGGGGATCGGTACTACACGCCTTTTTCTCACTTCCCCAGGGGTACAATGCAAGAGTTTTTCTAACGAGCTATACTCCTCAACTTTGAAATGGGGGGGGGGGGGGGAGATTTTTTTTTTACTTCTTGGTAAATACCCCCAGGAAATTTTTCTTTTTCCTTAAGAGAATACTCCTCCCCTCCCCCACCCCAGGAAAAATTCCTCCCGCCACCCCTAGAAAATATGTCTCCCTGTCGGACGAATTAATATAATTGTGCTCTCCATAACCCGAGAAAATTTCCCCCCTCCAAAAAAAAAGATTTTTCTTCCAAATTCAATTGTCTCCCCCCCCCCCATTTTTTTCTCCGTCCCCCCAAAAAATAACGTGTTCTCCAGTGTAGCTTTTTGGAGGTGAAACTGAAAGTCCCCAAAATTTGCAGGGTTCAAGAGTTAGAATATGTATTACAGTCTTACTAGTTTCCACTGGAGGAACTTAAAATTGAATTTTGCACGTACGTACTACGGGCACAGCTGTGACGGTTAGTGCCAATCTATGAATATACATGCATCACTAAAAATGCGATTTATTGTCCCATTATAATTTCTACGGCACAGCTAAAAATGAACCATTCTGATTGCTAGGAATAGGATCGCGGAAAATTTGAACAGCGCGCCAGTCCGTGTACCTTTCTACGTCACAGCAAATCTTCAAGATGGCTGCCATCAAGCCAGCGGTTCAACCAACGGCAACGGCCAACGGTTTTCCAATCCACAATCCACATCCACTTCATTTTGACCGTTGGCGTGTAATTACTGAAAGTGTAGTATCAAGTACCTGTGTAATGTAATTCGTAATTTCACAAATGTGTGGTTCGGTTCATAGATACTTACCAGTCTCATTACTATTTTGGGGATCTGTGGTTTTGTTTCGTGAATTCGTGATGAATGGTTTGCTACCCTAGGGTAAATGGTCGAATGAGCTCTAAAGCTCGAACTAAAACTCAATTCTATGTGCTCCTGGCTCCTTCAGAGGCCGCGAGAATTCTTTGGTTCTGTATTGTGTGTCTTTTTTCTCTGTAATTCTCAATTATTTCTTTCAAAAACACCGATCAAAGCAACTTCACGTGCTCAGTGATTTAGAAGCCTCTGGCGTGAACATCTTCATCTGATCTTCTTAACCTAATCTGTGGTACCTACATAACACAATCATACTCGTTGAAATCTGATTAGGAAAATTTTCTGGTTCTGTAAGTTTCCATGTGCATCAGTTATTACCTTTTACCCAATCTCTCTAGGAGTAATGGCTGTATCTATGTTCCTCTACAGGCGCTAATTCCATTGTTCGTATGACTTTCAGCAACTCCTCTCTGGTTATTATTGCATAAGCACATACATGGTGTTCTCCTTAAGCTAGTTCATGGTAATGTCATCCAATCATTATCACATTCGGGTAATGAGAGCAGGAAGATAAGAGAGAGCCGTAGCAGGTATTTCAGTTATAAGCAACACAGCTTGCAGCCTGACGCATTCTTTCAGCACTGCAAGCTAGGCTCTGTTCGCATCAGTGAACAAGAAGCATTACCAGAAGTATTCTAAAATTGATAATGGGGCATTCACCAAAATTAAGGTGCGCCTTCTCTTAAATTGCTTCATTGAAGTATATTCACATGATACCGCAGTGGGAGTAGAGCCCGCTCATTGGAACAGAGCCATCGTATGCTGAGAAAAATGTCAATCTCTGCTCAGTTCTGAATCAGCACTACTTAACAGGTTAATTCATGCAGTCAGATGGCACTATACAGGTACTGATGGGTGATGACATAAACAATACTTGACTTTAGTCTCAATTTGTGATGGCTTTTGTTCTAAGCCTATAACCGTGTATAATGCCCTTGATGAGAGTTAATCAATGCCTATTTGATGATGGGTGTAAATCTATCGGTCTGTTATGTTCTGTGTTCAGTCATTTTCTCACATTAAATCTAGTGTACTTCGGTGTGGTTTCTCCTTGAAGTGGCAGCTCTTTGTGTAGAAAAATTTAATTAAGGTGATATGTCATATTCTGGGGTGTTAAAACTGGCGTGCAATATATCGCAATGATCAAGTCAAATATCTTGGCAGATTTTGGGTTCCTAGCCAAAAAATAACAACAGCCCCTGGGCATGAGCCGTAAAAATAATTCAATCCATAAAATCGGCCAAATACAGAGAAATGAAAGCAGGATCCTTTTTGGAGAGAAATTTGCATCGAATACAGTTATTGCTAATTCCATCGAATGCAAGGTTTTTTTCTTTCAAAAAAGATCTTGCTTTAAATTCTCTGAGTGTTGCCAATATTTTAGTTTAGAATGATTCTTCGTGCGCAGGGGCAACTGTTCTGTTTTCAGGCGAAAAATTCGAGACGTGCCAAGATACTTGATTTACTCAATGCAATATTTCGCAGTCTAGTTTAACCACCCCAGAAACCATGACAAATAACATCAATTTGAGCATTTTCACAATCCTAGAGGTAAAGAGAATGAAAAACTTAAGTATCTTAAGCAGATTGCTCAATGTGCCTGGACACAGCTAAGAGAAGACACAGATTAAGTGATCGCTTTGACGATAACCATGAGTTTCTGCTTTCTTCATTACTCAGGCGAGTATGATTTTCATGGAAATGTAGGCTGAGATTGACTTCCGATACGGCTAGAATTAGGTGAAGCTGATAAGTGTTGCAATTTTAAGAGTCAGATTACGTAATGAGAAATGATTGGGAAATGCACGGAAAATCAAGGATAATGGTACCATATGTAGGTAATGTAAAGCAGGATCTGTAGTTACTCATCATCCTCATTGTATTAAGTTCTGCTCCATTGTATGATCCGTGGCAAGTAAGATGAAGAATGTTGAAATTACACCAGATCAAAATGTGAATGTCTACTTATCAATGGACAGCTGTTCGTATAAGATTTTTAACAGAATCTGACCGTTTGATCCAAACTCAAACCAGGCAGACTTTGTTAAAATTCATTTCGCAGTTGTTGAATTCATCAGCCTACTTCGCCTTTTAAAACCACTTTGAACTTCGCAGGTGAGTTGCATCATTTACCTATCCATTTTGTGTTGCATGTCCAGAGCTCAACAAGTTAATGTCTTCCGTCGCAGTGAAACCCATGGCATCAAGTATATTTTGAAAGCTCATGCATACCCTCCTAATAGAACAACATTTTCATCTTGCAGGTTTAATACGCAAGCCTTTAATCATGATCAAAAGTAGGGGTAAGGACCATTGAGACCATTCACCTCTTACATAGCCTAGGGAGGGGGCATTGTCCTGGAAATTTTTGAAGGGAGGGGGGTGGGGAGCAGGACCGGCCTACAAATTCCTAATACATCTTTTATAGGTATAAAATATATATTTATACCTATAATATATGTAGAATATAGCGCAAACTAATATAATCTTTATACCTATAATATAGGTAGATTATAGGTATAAAATAGGTATATATATTTATAATATAAGTATAAAACATCTATAAAATATGTATATATATGTATATTATGGGTATAATATAGGGGAGCTGTGCTACTAGGGAGGATGCGCAGTGGTCGAGGAGGTTGCGCAGTAGGTGTGTAGCCTGCGCATCAGCTCTACACTTATTATGTACACAAGATTTCCGCCAGATACTTCATGGCGAGCGGTGGCCGAGTCGTCTACGACGTCGGAAGCGTCCACATTGATGAAGGTGTGGGTTCGATCCCCGCCTCCAGAGACTTTAAATAATTATCCGATTTAAATAGATCGTTGTTTTACTGTAATATTTCATCAAGCAGTCATTCCAAAACGCGTCCTTTTGATTTCAAAATTTTTTTTTTCTTTATTCATCAAAACCAAAAATTATTTCACTCTATTAAGTATACCTCATATCGAATTTTTTTAGGGGAAAAATAAAACTAATACTAATAGGAGGGTAAAAATAGGGCCGCGAAGCGGCCCATTGATGGCGCGGAGCGCCTTCGGGGGGTTGGGCCGCGTAGCGGCCAGGGGGCGTAGCCCCCTAGTATTTTATATGAGAGGAAGCGGAAAGTGCTCTTTTGGACACAACTTTTTGCGTAATTCAATAATTTTACGCGTTTCGCATCATTTTCCCGTACAAGGATTGGGCAACCTCTTTTTTTGCAGCAACATTGCCACATTCGCAGCTGTAGCGAATCGCGTTTTCCTCTGATCGATATTCCAGGCAAAAAACAAATGTGTGCCACTAAAGATCTAAAAATCTCTGATGTGGTTCAGCATGAAGACATCCTCAAATAGTAAGGTCCCCATGCGTCAAGCAAACTCGTATGCCTACTTTTCTGCACTGCGTTAAAGTTTCACGAAGTGATTCCTGCAATTTGCCGTCTCGGCGATCGTATGGCTACTTTTCTGCACTGCGTTAAAGTTTCATGAAGTGATTCTTGCAATTTGCCGTCTCGGCGATCGTATGGCTACTTTTCTGCACTGCGTTAAAGTTTTATGAAGTGATTCCTGCAATTTGCCGTCTCGGCGATCTCTCGTGTGGTTCAGCATGATCACATTTTTTAGGTACGGATTCCGGACCTTACTACGGAACCTTAGGAGCGTATTTCCGTGGCGGCCGGGTAACATAATACTGCCGCCTCGATAGGAAGACCGTCTGAAACTTTTTCCGGACTTCCGAAGGTTTAATGAATAATTCCGATGGAAATTAACAATTTTCAAATCTTGTGAAATTTATTCGAGCCTTCTGAAATTTCACTTTCCATCTCTGGGCCTGTGAAGTGCTCTTAATGTGATTCGACGGTTGCCATTCTTTGTGTCAGAGCGACGTGCGATATATCGCATCAATTCGTTCCATAATTTCAGCTACTTGTAATTTTTTTCGAATTTTGAGATCGCACTTCTGATGTCATGAGACTAAAGAATTTATGTACCGAATTTGACAAAGAAATTCAACGTAATAAAGGCAGGTTTTTCAAGAGGAAAAATATCGCATACGAGCACAGTTTCGATATCAGTATCGAATGCGATATTTTTCCTCTAAAAAAAACCCTGCCTTTATTACGTTGAATTTCTCTGTCAAATTCGGAACATGAATTCTTTAGTCTCATGATAACAGAAGTGCAATCTCAAAATTCGAAAAAAATGACAAGTAGCTGAAATTATGGTACGAATTGATGCGATATATCGCACGTCGCTTTGACACAACAAATTGCAACCATCGAATCACCTTAAGTTCTGACTTCGTCCACCGATCCTTACGGTATTCGATGTAATTTCTAGAAAATGGGAGAAATTGTGGCAGAAGCAGTCCATCCAGGAGTACTCAGTGAAAGGTCGTATAATTTCAACGTGAGAAAGCTGGATATTGGATTTTCTGCATCGGTTTGACGTTAACTCGCCGCGTGTTCTCGAGAATCATTACTGCCGCGTTTCGGCGAGTCTCTCCATGAGCGACTTCTATTATTTGGACGTATTTCTATCAAACGGAACTATGTGCATTATGACGTGAGCCCTGTTATGCGTGTATTCTTATAGGTCTCAGGGCTCATGCCTTAATGCACATAGTTCCGTTTGATAGAAATACGTCCATTTCTATTGTTAGCCGGAGACTGAAATGAGGGAGTAAGGGGAACAACGCCGCTGCTTAAGGCGAAAACAGTGTATCTCCCATAAAAAACCGCTCGGCAATTCGGGGTTTTGACTTTGCACGGCATAGCATCGGCAGAACCTCCTCCTACTCTCGGTTGATGGACGGCTAATCAGTGTCATACTATAAAAATGATGCGGTTAACCACCTACATGAAGTAAAGAAGAAGACAAATAATAAAGATAAAAAACCCCGTTAGAACAAATCGCGTGCAGGATCGCGGCCATGTGTGGCTATGAATGACTAATTTGCGATGGGCTCGGGCTATTTTCTTTTGTTATCGTGCGGGACATCTCGCTGCCCGGTTCACCGAAGACGATGGCGTTGCCCATTGCCCAGCCGGAAGACCGGGGTCTCCAACGTTGCGTTGGTGCGAACCCGGGAGAATTTTTTAAGAATTTGGCAGCGCTACGAAAGAGCAGTGACACATATCGCAGCGTATCCCGGCATTAATGAATTAATTACAGTCCCGAAGTATTAAAGCTACGTTAGGGTTCGCACGGGTATCGCTCCATCGCGGTACTCCGTACCTCATACGGGCTTTAACATGGTTGTCTCTTCGGACAACTTAAAGTAGGGCATATGGACGGAGTTGAAGAAAAATGAGATCGCGCCCCTGAGCAGCCCGTTAAAAAGGCAGTTCAATAGGTATACAAAAACAAAACCCGTGGCCGAAACACGAGCTGATTCCGGCTGGAAATCCAGCTGTCCTGAATTGGATAGTGATATGAAAAATCTCCGTATGTAAAAAAGTAAGGGATAGCACCTTTCAAACAAGAAAAATCATCTCTTTTTTGTTGTTACCCTAATTTTCTCTCCTCATTTTTCATTTTGTTATTTTTTTTGTCCGAAAGGTGCCACCAGGTAAATTATTTTTTTAAATTTTATTTTAGAGATTTTTAATTTTATTTTCAGTGGTATCCAGCCGAGATTGGCTGGATCTCCAGCCGAAACATTTTAGTTCTTTCTCTTGTGCGTTAGCCGTGCTATTTGTTTTCTCTATATTTATTGAGGTTTAACAAAAACCCACCAATTTGCAATTCGTGTGCTTCCAGAAATTACGCGCAAGAAGTAGAATTTCAAATCTCTTAATAATGTATTTTCATTTATCGAAATTTCGATTAATATGCAAGAGTCCCGAAGCAATGATGCGGTCCGGTCATTGCATTTCCATAATACTTGTTACTGAAATCACGAATTTCTAGATTCATAGCATCGGATTAAATTAATTGGGTTTTCTATGCAACATGCCCTGTCGCAGGCACCAGATTCTGATGCTGCTATTGCAGAAATACTGGATGCAGTCAGCAGTAGACACCAAAGGCGGAAACGCATGTCATCTAGTGCATTGTCGAATGGTGTGAATGACATCTTACGCGAGGCGCGTGTCATACCCCACACCGTGCGTTGGCTTTGCGTTCAGCTGTGGGGCGCCGCGTGGGAGAAGCTGCCTTTCTTTTGATTGCTACCTTTTAATTCCTGACGACGCTCCTCAGATCTGATGAAGCAGACTTTTCACCGATTTTTCTTAATTTCGTTTGAAAAAAACACATTTTCCAGAATTACATTATTTAAAGAAATAAGTATTTTTTATGGGTTATTTTCGACGTCTCTTCTAACATTTTTAGTGCTGGAAAACTACCGATGATATAATTTCAAGAGTTTATTGACGCTATGTTTACATACATTTTCCTGAGATACTCTTGGAAATTTTAGGTAGAAAAGTTTCCTATACCAAACATTTAAAATTTACGAGTTTTCCATACGTTTTTTCAACAGTCGTTGCTACTACGGATGATCTAGCTAGATGGTTTAAAACAGAGACTTTTGCTTATTACACAGCATTATGGTGTATAAATTTAGGGAAGAAAGTAGAACGTAATCAAATTGAAAGTTCTCAAATAAATATTGGTAATTTTTAAGCTAAACCGACAGTTGATAAATTATTGCAGTTGACAGAAAATGTATATTTGTCTTCCTGGCCAAAAACTCTTTAATTCCTGGGAAAGCAGGTCCAAATCTTGCTCCACGACCTGTTCCGCGTCCTTGGCAATCCGCCAACAATTTCCAAGAAAAAACGACCATAAAAGGAATAAGATGTTTCGGATAAATTAGCATGCTGTATGTTTACATTTTCCTTTTAAATTTTTTATCCACCAAGTACTCCAATTTTAGACAAATAAACGGCGAAGGCGGCGCGTGAGAAAACGTTAATTAACGGCTATTTTCGACTAATTATCTGTTTGAGTTCACAGCATACGTTTTCATTTGATTTCAACTCATAATTTCATCTCTAAACCGGAAAGAATTTCCGCCACCAGCACCTTGACGTGAGTTCCCAGCACTACCCTCTACCCCTCAGGAAACTAGTAAGAAAAATAGAATTAACGTTCTCTCGACATCTCTCACAATTCATCGCGAGGCATGATCAGTAATTGTACAAGCATACTTACTTATAATTTTTTCTCTCATTTTTTAAAGTTACATTGCTGCCTTACGATTTTTCCCTTTTTTCTCAACGATGACCGCGTTTAGCGTTGCTGGTGTCGTCTTTCATTAAATTTTTAAAGGTATATGCTAAGAGCTTTTAACTATGTACTGCCGTGCTAAGGAAGAACGCTGTATGAACCTTCAGGCGTTGCCGAATTTCCTTCGCTAAAACACGAATTTCCTGGTGAACTACTGAATATTTTCCTTCCAATTTTTCCAATAATTTTGCTCGCAATTCCACCGAAAAATCCTGAAAATTTCAAGGGATAATCAATACTTTCCTCAAAATGAGCATTTTATTGACAGAAATTTGGCAACTCTCGAATGTCCCTTAGGCACGGCGTTTTTCCTTAGTAAGGCAGTGTAACTTTACGCAGCGTGCGCTTTGCTCTTCGATTTGTAAACGAATTGAGTTCATATTTGTTGTAACTTGGTGTGCTGGGCCCTCCAATTCAAGTGGTCTCGCTGCACTCCATGACCGGACCGAGGAAGGAAGTCACGGTGCGAAATCAACCCGTGTTAGTCTTTGATCGGTTAAATCCATTAAATCGATGAGTAATCATAAAATCCCTTCAAATGCCGAATTCCAGATCCAGTAATGATGCAAACATCGCGCACGTTGGCACCGACTTTTAAAAATCTCGGAGTCAAAATCTGGTGTGCGTCCCAGCGTCTCACCCTGGAGCCCGTCTTGCCCTCACGAACCCCAAGAATTTTACTCGTTATTCGTATCATAATGGACATGGAACTTCTCTTCGAGATTTCTAACAGTGCATATCTATACATATGTATCCTAGTTTCGCCTAATTTGATTTTATCATTGACGCATGTGGAGCAACCAATGCAAATGCTACCAATCATCGACTGCTATGAAACTGACTTTTACGGCATACTATAGTTAGATGAGCTTGAGACTAATTGTAAGGTGATGGAAATCATAGAATGCAGCAACGTGATAGATAAAATCACAGCGTGTTTCTTATTTGGTCATGTATGCCTGGAGACTTTCGAACACACTTTTGGTTATTCTCTAAGCTCCAGCTGTTGATACAGATTTAATGACCAGCGCAACTGGTCCAATATTGGCTGGCCTTTCTGGTGAAACAATCATTTTCTCATCATTATTTACTTCCTTTATCATAACCAAACTAAAGCACACCATAAATTATCTTCAAGACCTACTGTAAATAACACAAAGATTCTGGTGCAAATTCAATTAGTGAATCATGATGGAGAATTTGCAAACTACCGGTTCTATTAGGTACCTCCGTTTAAAATATATCCAATACTTAAAAGTTGACAGGTATTTTTGCCGGAAGACAAGGTTTTTCGTTCCGAAATTTCCTCTCTACGTTGAAATGTCGTTTGAACTTGAAATCTAATTTGTAAGTCCTAAACTACCGCCTCCCTTTAAAAAAAATTGAAAATTTTCTATATCTGTTTTAATAAGAGGTGGTAGAACCGGACCTTCACATGAAAAAAATAGCCATATTGTTACGAGAATTAGACGCTCGCTCCACAGTGGAATTAATCTTTCGGTTTCATTTACTTCAATATTGTCCAATTATCAAGTATATTTCCTCGCTTCAAGCCCTTAAACGTACCGCACTGAAAAAAAGGTTACAGGCTATTTACACATACCGTCCGTTCCAGGCTCAGATGCCGAAAGTTCCTGGTGCTGGAGCTTCGACCGCTCCGGGTGGCTACGTCCGGATTTTTTTACCTCTCAGCCTGGAATACGGACGGTACGTCTACTCGTATGATAGCCCGTAAGTACGGCCTGCAAAACCGGAGTTTTTTTCAGCGCGGTTTCATTTGAAATATTTTTTAATGCTCTTCAACCCGTGACAAAGGTACACGCACAAACACTCAATAAAGCGGGCATCAAAGCTTTTTTTAACACAAATGGCACCAAGACGTTCCGGCCGGAAACACCACAGCCTTCCTTCAGTTGGATACACATTATTAAAAATAGGGCCTACGCCCCTGGGGGTCCTCCGCCATCAAGGGCGCTCGCGGACCCATTTACCCTCCTATCATGTTGTTTTATTTTTCCCTAAAAATTACGATATGACGTATACTTACTTTTAGAAAAAAATAAAATTAAGTACTCGGTTGTGCCTTTCCAAAACAAAATGAATGTTTAATATCCTGCTGTCGTTCCTCTGTTTTTAAATCATGAAGTTTTTTAATTTTTGATGTTCCATCCAACTGAAGAAGGCTGTGGTGTTTGCGGCCGAAACGTCCCGGTGTCATCTGCGTTAAAAAAGCCTCGTCACCCGCTGTTCTAATCGTTTCAATTTCATTCGAAATCTACCGATTTCCCGACACTTGCAAACTCTCCATCGTGCGTTAAAGTGGTATCCGTCCCGTTGGATTTGTTTCACTCACAGTGGACTGCACGGAGGCACTTGCGGGCGCGGTCAACGCACTTTTCGCGATTCGGATGAGCACCAAGCACACCGGACAGGAGTTGCACACCGTTCACACTACTGATCTGGAGCGGAAATTACAAAAAACCCAGCGCGGATGAGTGCACACCGCACACTGCCATGTTAACACCAGATGCGCCTCGCCGCTCGACTCAGACTGACGGCCCGGCCGCACCGGTGTGTGTTGTGTTTTCCCTCCTTTTCCACCGCGGGCCCGGCTCAACTTTTCTGGTATTACACATTCGTTTCAGCCGCGCGGCGCCCCCGCCCCACCGCGCCGCTGCTCCCTGCTTGTTCAACTGGCATAGTGTACCGGAAAGGAGCAAGGCTGGCCGAGGTAAAAAAGAAATGGTAACAAAAAAAAGTGAAGAAGAGCATGAACAGGTGTTGATCCTCTCGTGACAATGCAACGGATACCTTGTTGCCACTCCGTCCTCTCTCTGGCGGTTAATGGGTTATCGCTAGAGCGGTTGACTTTTAAGGCTGGGTTTTTTTCACCTATTGATATGGTATACATTACATAAGAGTTGCTCTCACACCGCTCTGCGACGCCTAACCGCTATAAAACTCGGTCCTCCCAAAACTCCTAGATAAGGTATATGATATCTTGTTGCCACTCCGTCTCTCCGTCCTCTCCCTGGCGGTTAATGGGTTATCGCTGCAACGGTTGACTTTTAAGGCCGGGTTTTTTCACCTATTGATATGGTATACATTACATAAGAGTCGCTCTCACAGCGCTCTCTGGCGCTCTGCGACGCCTAACCGCTACAAAACTCGGTCCTCCCAAAACTCCTAGATAAGGTATATCGTCTCGTTAAAATTTGATGAGTTTTTTTGGGTATTTGTTTAATATCAACGGGAGGTAAAACTTTTAAGTTTCGGAATGTCCCGGTGTGGTTTCTAATTGAAAAGACCGAAAATATCAAATATATGCTCTTTGGTAAGGTTTGTGCCCCTTCTGATTGTTAGCTTATGAAGGTTGCTTTAACGAAGTTTTTTCCCCTTGCAAGAAGGAAAAGTAAACCCACGTTTTGTGTTTACATGGGAAATAGAACATAAAGTTACCTAAAAGGGTGACTAATATGTTTTGGTCATTTTTTCTTCGGGTCATATCTACCAAATGTTTGGGTCGAACACTTGCAACCGCTTTGAAAATCAGATACAAGCCTCCGGAATTGACCCTGGATCGCATTGGTGATCGTCAAATGCGCTAGTACTGGCAAAAGTACAAGAGTACATTCACCTATATTGAGGATTGCAAGCAGGCACCTATATTCGACTTGGTGCATGATATGCGGGGTATCCTCACTAATTGGACGGAGTTAAACAGAAAGGAACCAAGCCACAACGGGATCGAACCGAGAAAAAGAGGTTTAAAGTTTGGCTCCTGCATAAGAATCAATGTAAAAGATAAACTTTAAGTTCAATTTCTGCAAAATTTGCTCCAAGAAAAACTTTGAATTTTTGGCGATAGATAGTAGAGCAGTGGTTGAGTTCAAAACCACTCATAACTCAATTTTTTCCAAAATGTGGGTTGGTTCCTTTCTGCTTAACTCAGTCCAATTGAAGCCGCATTGCATAGTGCGGCATTACGTTTCGTTAATAAGATAAGATTGCAAATCAGCTATTATTTTTGCTACTTTGCACCGTGTCAATGCGCGCGTCGTGCCGATAAATTAATTTTGCAGATAGGCAACTATTTTAACTAATAAAGTGGTATTGCGGGATATCTTCGCAAATTTAAGATCACTGGGAAAAAAAACCGCATTGGATCTAGAGTCCAGACTCTTGAAAACATTCACAAGAAAAAGGTCTCTTGATTCAATCAGATTTAAGCTTAAATCAAAAGGAAATCCGCTCAAATTAAGAGGCTTGGTTCTTGATTTAAGCTTAAGTCGGATTAAATCAAGAGTATATTTTTTCTTGTCGATGTTTTTAAGAGTCCGGACTAGAGTAGATCCAATGTGTTTTTTCCCCAGTGATTCACTGTTGCACGCCTCCCCATTTTGTCTTGTGCCTTCGCAGTAAACTAAGGCTAATGAGAGAGATGTAAATTTTTGTATCTTCTCGCTCAACCTGAAGTGTCTTTTTACAAACTTTACGCACAATTATTTCTGAAATATTCTCTTCCCCCTTTTCTCTACTTTAGTTTTTGACATGAACGACTATTTGCATGAGAAACTAAAATTTACATGTTACTGTAAACGTAAAAAAGTGCAGAAAATTCCTTAAGACCCAATATTGCATTAGATCAGAAGGACACTTTTTTCATCCTCATATGCTGCAGAGTAACCTACGATTTTGATCGATTTAACAATAATTTGGTCGATCAACCAAGTGCTTTTGGTTAAAAAAAATCGTCTCAAAGAAACCATGACAACGGAAATTCTTAAATTTTCGATATTCATCGAAACGCGAATCTTTGGTACATCTGTGACTGATCTATGTCATCATCCTGAAGGAGGAAGACCAGGCAATGTTGCCTCGACTTCGGCTGATCCCTTCGCCTCCTTTGGGAAGGTCACCAGGGTGGGCGTCGGGGAGGAAGGGCGCTCGGGGTGAGGGCGTCGTTGATAGGAAGCACAGTTGGACTCATGCTCGTAATTGATCTGATGCGTAGCAGCTCTTTCAACGCTGGCATCCAGCGGTGCAGGCCACAGCGCCGACCTAATTCAATCCTAATTATGTTCTCAATACTAACATCTATAAAAACCCACTGATCCTGTGCTAGCAGAAATGCACCCTGAGAGGAGCAAACCCCCCCCCCCCCCAATGCACTTTGAGAGGAAATGCAGTAGCTTTGCTTCTTGTGTATACAGTAGGGGGATCCCCGAGGCCACTACGCAGCCAATTGCCAAAGGTTGCTTTGCGCCCTCTAACAAGATCCTCATTTCTCGTTCAATCCCTCGTGAGTTAATCTAAATGTAAGTAAAACGGGCTCATCTTCAGACTATTAGTTGTCAATACCCGCATAAGTCGTGCATATCGGCCCTGTGCTGTGAATCGTTTGAACGAGCTGTGACAAAAAATGGACATTCACATTGTTTAAACGGGAACATTCACAACTCCTTCCCGGAATATGGAAATTGGGGTCATTTTTCTAACATCTGAATTCAGCTGGCTCATCTTGAGATCATCACCTGCCAAAAGCCGCAAAAGCGTGCAAATTAGTCCAAGTAGAACAAACTGTGACCAAAAATAAAAATTTATGGAAGTCAGAAAACTCATAGATGAAATATTAATAGGTCCATGTACCTACAAGGTTTGAATCACTCAAGTGGCATAGATTGCAATTAATTGCAATTACATGGTATTATGTCGGAGTCTTGTGTATGTCGTCTGTCTCCTGATTAAAGGGGTTACTCTTTTTGATATTGTTTATGATAAATTTGAAATAAGTAGCAATTTTTTGCATGACAAATTGCCTGTCTCTCTCACACATGGGAATTCCTATTTTATTTATTGTTTAAACTCAGCATTTATTGACCAAATGATGTAAAAATATTGCTATTCCCTGTCATAAATACAGCAATTTCATTGCACTGAAGCGCAAAATTCTTTCAATATTTCATGTCCTTGCGCTACTTGGGTGAATCATGATGTCATGTGTTTCCTTTTCACATTTTTATGCAGAAAACGATGAAAGCAACAAAAAGTTCCAACATACAGTCCCAAGCAAGATTTTAACGTGTTTAATAAGACAAACGGAACCAAAACAACATGGAAATAGAGCAAGGGGAAGGACGCGCGTTGATGACGGCGCAGAAATACATCTATTCGTGCTTGATGGATGTCCTTGCTGCATCTGCAAGATTGAAGGCGCGATGCCGCGAGGCGTGAACTCTCAATGCTCCGCTCTATGTTGTTAATGAGGACAGTCCCAAGCAAGATTTTAACGTGTTTAATAAGACAAACGGAACCAAAACAACATGGAAATAGAGCAAGGGAAAGGACGCGCGTTGATGACGGCGCAGAAATACATCTATTCGTGCTTGATGGATGTCCTTGCTGCATCTGCAAGATTGAAGGCGCGATGCCGCGAGGCGTGAACTCTCAATGCTCCGCTCTATGTTGTTAATGAGGTGTCGCTCAAATTTGGGAGATTACTTAAGAAAACGAGGCCCAATTACGTCTCCCCTGTCTTTGGCTATGTTCATTCTAGATTTTTCCCTTTTTTTCAATTTGATGTCCGATTCTACTTACTTTATATCTAAAGCTCGTATGCGGAGTGTGAACTGTACAAACTACGTCTTTTGTATTATTGTTTTTTGACTATTGATAGTTTTATAGTCTTACACCTATTTTAAGAGTTAATTTTCGAACTTTCCGTTTCGTAAATCATTTGCTGAGTAAAATTTTAAAGTGCAAAATATGTAATGAAATGCTTTAGTTTGTACCTTGTCCACTACTCCATGTGGAACTTAGGACCGTGGCAGGCGGTTCTGGACCTTCAATTTTGTGGATGCCGTGTTCGTTGGAACTTAAGAAGGGTCTGTCTAGGGATTTTTCTTTCGTAAGAGGCTTCATCAAAATCTTGCACGGAGAAAAAAAACTTCGTGCATGGGACCCAAAGTTGAGGTCATATGGGTCTCTAAAATTTTCGGACCACGCATCCGAAAACTTGAGGTCCAGCTGCCGAAGTTCGGGTCAGACATCTGAAGTACTTAGGTACATACCGAAGGGTTCGGGTCACACATCTGAAGTACTCCGGTACGTACCGAAGTACTTCAAGTGTCTGACCCGAGCTTTGCCAGTTGGACCTCAAGTTTTTGAATGTCTGATCCTAACTTCGGCAGCTGGACCTCAAGTTTTCGAATGCGTGGTCCGAAAACTTTAGAGATTCATGTGACCTCAACTTCGGGTCCCGTGCACGAAGTTTTTTTCTCCGTGCATTATTTTGATGAAGCTTCTTACGAAAGAAAAATCCCTAGACAGACCCTTCTTTGAGTTCCAACGAACACAGCATCCACAAACATGAAGGTCTAGAACCGCCTGCTACGGTCCTAAGTTTTACATGAAGTAGTGGACAAAGTACTGCAGGCAAACTGAAGCACTCAAAACTTCAGAAATCCATATGACCTCAACTTCGGGTCCGATGCACGAAGTTTTTTTCTCCGAGTGGGTGAAGGGGGACCAGGCCAGACCGCTCCCAGAAAACTGCTCTAGCTTCTTTTATTTCACTTATTGTTAGATCATTTGCCTGTAGTCCGATTCTGAAGCATGATTCCCTGTCCTGCAATCGCGCTGTCCCATGGCCTTCCTTGTTGCTCGTTGGTCCAGCAGGCCCGAAGGTCGTGCAGATCCGAGGATGAGGTAGCCAGGCTTTTTCCGAGGTGTTCGCTAACCGCGCCGCGCCGGGTCGGGTCGGACGAGCGTATTTTGACTATTCTAATTCAGCAACAATAGAGGAAGCCCGCTCGACGTAACGCTTGGGCAGCCGGGAATAATAGAGCAGCGCCGAGTATGCGCCTCGGCCCGGGTCGCCGTTTCAAATGACGTGAAAAGGGACGCGCAACGAGATCATCCGTTGACCTTGATTTTTGGCGCTCATATGCTCTTTCTCCAATCCGGGATGAGGTCAGGCGGAACAGGAACAAGAAACACAGGAACAGGAAAAAGCCGAAAGCTTGGATGACATGGTGACACGTAACAGAGCACCTCCAAGGATTACATATCGTCACCTACCGGTCGAAGTATCACAAGCCCCATGCGAAGTTTCCAAATTTTCGCCGTCATTTTTATTTTTTTACAGGGATATTGTTCAACGAAGCTGTCCGAAAATTTCACTGGATTTTATCGGCAGCACAAGGAAAATTTAGTGAAATTGTCGGACAGCTTCCTTGAAAAATTTTACTGTAAAAAAATAAATTGGCGGCGGAAATTTTCAAACGTAGCAACCCGCTTGTGATACTTTGGAAGGTAACGATGTGGGAAAATATAACGATGCACTGGCAAAAAAAAAAGACATTGGATCTAGAGTCCAAACCCTTAAAAACATGGACAAGAAAAAGCACCCATGATTTAATCAGAATCTAGCTTAAATCAAGAACCAAGCCTCTTAATTTAAGCGGATTTCGTTTGATTCAAGCAAAAATCCGAATGAATCAAGAGTATTTTTCTTGTCAATGTTTTCATGAGTCTGGACTCCAGATCCAATATGTTTTTTTTTCCAGTGTGGGAAAATACAACGATAAATATGTTCAATTAAAATTAGGCTTGAGTGATTCCTAAACTTGCAACTAATCGCAGCAATGGTCTTGTGTTCACTTACACTCTGCACGGTGTAAGTCCCTTCGGAACTCGGTAGGGGTGAGGATTCCATCAGAGCTTTTGCAATACTCGCCTTTTGTGATGACAGTGCTCATCACAGTTAATGGCTGGGTGGAGTATTCGTGCGGGTACACCTACCCAATCAGTTTTACATCATCCGATTTCAAAGTCGTTCGCGGAGACGAAATGACGAGTGAGTATACTGATTCAACCCAGAATATACCAAAACGAGGCCGAGCAAAATACAGAGCTTTAAAGTAATTTGAAATTATTTATTTGAATTTTTTTCCGTGCAAAATCGAGAGTAGCGAGACTGGCTGAATTAAATGGGTGTTTCGATCCGTGTGCAAACAAGAATGCAATTCAAAAGTACTAAAAAAATAAGAAAATTATACTTACCATAGCGTTTCTTAGATAGAAGTTTTTTCTCCCACCGAACGAAAGTCTCTGTTGGCTTTTTTCCAGCTTTACTCATTTCCGTCACTTTGAGATCGCATTTATTTAGCGGCCTTAATACACATTTTTCGTATTTATCAAGCCACAGATCGGAAGCTATGTCTCCTTCACCATTATTTAAAAACTTTATGAGAATATTAGGTCAATAATGAGGAAAATAGGTACCTATGCTACAATTGCTACACGCACAGGATACACCTATGCGCGTAGCTTAGTTACCTTAACAAGTGACTCGGTACCCTAGACGTGTAACATTGCCGAGCAGATCATCTGGAAAATGATAACCGCGGGAGGAGTGACGCCGTGCGCTTTTTTTTTGCGTGATAACCTTAGATCTTTCGAAATTATCTGCCCAACGACAAATTGCACCCTCCCGAATAACTCTACTTTCAATGTACATCCTGCATACAAAGTCATTCGGGTCATAGTAAGAGAGCAAGGCAGGACCGCCGACGCGACAGACAGGAACGTTGGAACGTGGACGAATAACGTTACCCGAGATCAGCATTTCCGATTTGCCCGTAGAGGCGCTAGATAATAGTTTTGCATATGGGAGGAGCCGGAAAACTGTCTCGGGATCGGCGTTATGCGAAATAATATAGAGACCGTAATTCCTCGTGATCACTGGATTCTTCCAAGCATGAAAAAGAATCATTTCAGCCTTGTTTGTTGCCACATCGGTTTGTAAAAAAAAACCTACTTTGAAACATCCCATCGTAATTGCAACATTTCCAATTTAAGGTCTTTTCTATCTTCTGTTCATTATTGGGATTTTTTTTAAAAACGAAGCATGTATGGATAAGGGCCGGATTTATCTACTTGCCGCCCATGGGCCGCTTGTATTTTGCCGCCCCCTTCTCATTTCGTTTTGAAACATCAATAAAAACCATCAAGTGAACGTACCGGAGGGGGAGGGGTGCATAAGACACGTTTACCTACTCGGGTTAGATACATTTTTTGCGGAAGCCCTGTCAACACTACTAGCAAAATTTCACGGA